>NW_028280844.1:642500-942500 GCF_059751285.1 Brachycentrus maculatus | reverse complement strand
ATAATCTGAGTTTGAAAGAATCTCTTTCGCATTTAAGTATATTTATCAAATGTTTCAGTCGGAATTCTTTAGAGTAAAATGTTTGTAGTTTGTAGCAAAGATAAAACAGAAATGGACAAAAACAAAAAAAAAACAATACTGTTTTTAGTAGTAAAAAAACTCGCTTCTATTTATTAATATCTAACTACGATCACAAAAAGCTGGTCTATCGTAGTTCATTACAGTTCTAATTTAGCTCTATTTTATTGAAAAATCCTGCTTTGATGAAATATTTTGTAAAATTTTGCAATGCTTTCCAATATCCAATATCCAATATCGCTAGATTGGTATTTATCTCAGCCGAATTGATTCGCTCGCTCAATAAAGGATACTCGTCATAAAAAAATACGAAAACAAGCAATAGCCCCGGCGAAAGTGGCTTGCTTTCGTCGAAACCTTTTAAAGTAACGAAAAGAGCAAAAACAAACCAACATTAAGCTGGATTGATGGTGCTTACTGATACGATTTTCGTTATGGCAAAAACAACTATCGCTCCACATTTGTCAGACTGTGTCTTTCTTTCCCTTTCGAGAAAATTGGACACTTGGTCTCTTGTAGGAGCCATTTTCAGGAGTACGCAACATCAATATTATCTTTAATTAAAATTTTCATTTCTCTCAACGTGTTTTTCAGACCTTTTCAGTGAATAAATTTACATTGGCGTGCTTATTTTTATTTTTCTCTTAACATTTATACTTTATTAACATTATTTTAAATTGAATTATATAATTTCTTGAATGTTTTTCGCAGATACCTTGTGGCACATTTATAAACTTTATAAAATAAAACAACTTTATTTTAAACACTTTTTATTTTTATTGAATTATATAAAACATAGATAACAAAAATGCGTTTTGCATTTTTTATTTATTAATTTGGCGTTTAATTTGTAGAATTCCATTTTAATGTAAGTATGTATTAATTTTTAAATCAAAAACAGATGTTTTGAGTCTACTAAGTTGTTTTATTTAAAAAAATAAAAATCAGTATTGTGACAATTGTTTCGCCTAGTTATGGCATTTTCAAACAAATGTGAAGATTAAATGGACTGACGATCCTTATGCGTCATGCATATTAACAGACAAACAGGTAAGTATTGTTGATAGCTATTTCATTGGGTTCCGATATATACTAACCTGTTTTTAGACAATATTATAATAGCCAAATTTGTTTTAAATATTGCAATTTATTCTTTATTCAGATTTTACATACATACATTGCCATACATCAAAATATGTATTTTGAGATTTATTTTATTTGACCAGTGACCGGATTTCGTCGTTACCAACATCATCGACTTATGGAAAGCCAGTCAAAAATGTATGTTATAAATACAGCAAAGGGGTGAAAACCGCAATTTTATATAATTTTTCTTAGAAACTGTATTTAAATTGATTGAATATTTCATTTCTTGATTGTTTTTTGCAGATACTTTGTGGCACAATTTGTAAACTTTATAAAATAAAACAACTTTATTCGAACCACTTTTTTATTATAAGTTTACTTCAACCTACCGGTTTCGACAAAAACCTTGTCATCATCAGGGTTTATTAAATTCTAAAACATTAATGTACTTAAAATAAATAAATATTTCATTCTTTATTCACTCAGAATTACGAACCATGTGTAGTTTTCCTTCCATTGAGACGTACTTTATTAATGAAATCACATATATGTTCAATTAATCTATTTTAATTTTTTAATGTTATTTCTACATAATTCATATAATTATAATAGTGTAAGCATATTAGTTGAAATAAAAAGATAACACATATGTTTTTCAACACTCTCCTTATCATTCCATAGAAAGTCCACTTTGAAAATATTCCCATTGTGATTCATTTGTCTTCTTTCTCTCTTTCAAATTATATTTTTGTATAAATGTCAGACCGTAAAAATTTAATTTTGATCAACATTTGACCTGATGATGGAATGATTATTCCGAGACCAGTAGTTACGAAGTAATGTTTTTTTAATGTGGTATTTTTAAGAAGGTTTGATAGTCCCCAGAATTAACAGTAAATATGGGAGTCGAACACTGCAATATATCGTTCCGAACATTTTTAATTTGTTGCCGACAAAGGCAAAATAAAGAAATGGGTAAATGATCAAGAGTTAATTTTATGAAAATTGTAAAATGTTTATATTCTTAATTTTTCTCTCTTTTTTGTGTGTCTATTAGGTTAAAATCGTTACATTCAATAAAAATTGTATTAAAAAAGAACTCTTCCTACAAGACACACAAGGGGGCTTGCCACCAAGACCCACGTCTCTGCAAAAAAAATGTTCTAAATATGTAAAAATTGCGATTTAAATAAATGTATACAAAAAAAATTACACAGAGTGACCGATGAATGATAAGGAGAGTGTTATATTACTGTACTACAAAGTTAACAATGCTTTCAATATACGCAATATTTAATTTAATATGCTTTTAAGTACATATGTATTTTCTTTACAAACAAACAAAGAAAAATTATACTGTGACAGTATGAAAAAATTAAATGTTCATCGACAGAAAATGAATCCGGGTTCTCTGAAATCTAGTCAAGTCTATCCAAACTTAGAAATAATGGAAAACCTTTTGTCAAAGGTGTTCAACCCCTAAAACGGGGTAGACGAACGAGGTAGACAAAATCCATTATGATAGAAATAAATCTTCGTGCTAATGTTTAATCTTGTAAGGCTACTTTATAAACGCCGTCTTAATTGATAAAATCCCTTCTATTTTTATTTTTTCCGTTCTTGGATGAAGTTTATGCCACAATTTGTCGTATATCTATTAAAATACATTTTTCTGTGTCATTCATCTATCTCCAGGCTCTTGCATCTTATCAAGTCAGGTTAATGTCCCGAAATTCAGATAAGAACTGCCGACATATTATCAGCAGTGGACGTCCTGCTGATGATCTAGAAGCTTCATGGTAGATCTCGGAAAGCATGCAAAGTATGTACATGGCCTAGCCAAATAAATTAGCATTTCTAGATGATAGTTGTGACCATGGGTTGCTGCATCCTACGCCGTATTTCCTCGATCCTCATGAAATCAAACAAACGCACGTCTGAAATTCATCGCAGACATCTACATATTCTCAAAGCTGAGTATATGACTGCTCTGGACTGTTCAGATAACAACTATTAAGGTCTAGACCTTAAGCTTGTCTCAGATCAGAATGCACTCAGACGCACTCAGAGCTGTATTGGATATATCGTAGTCGTACAAGAGAAAGTGACCAACTACCAAAACGTAAAATGTTCAGGAGGGCCATTTAGGTCACTTTTGCTTGGCAAGAAAATAAACACCAATGCAGTTAGACACTTTTAACAAGTCAATATATTATACTTCCAAGTTTAAAATCCTTTGGAATTTTGCCAGGGGAATATTAAGCTAGTAAGATATCAAATAGTCAATGATCACGTTTTTGTAAAACAATGCACTTGGTCACTTTCTCCTGTATGACAACGATGTGTATTTTTTTAAATACGTATTTAAAAAAATGTATGAATTTTTTTACATCCTTTACATTTACCTTAACCTTTGAATGACTCATTTCTGTTCAAAACCATATAATTATTTCGAAGGAAAACTTATTTTTTCAAAACAAAAACGGTGTTTAAAGAAAAAAATCAATTACGTAAAATTAAACCTGGATTTAAAGAAAATTAAGTTGCGATTTAACGAATATTTGACCTTAAAGCATTTTTTAAAAGTAACCATGGGCCAATATGCAATTGTCCTTGGTATAACTAATAATGTATTTGATGAATATATGATAAACTATATGTACGTGAAAGTATGTGAATAATACAATCGCAGTAATGTATGGTGTTTCTTACATGTTAGTTTAGCTACGAAGAGACGGGTACGTCTCCGGTAGACTAAAATCTCGATAAGTAGCTATTTTCAAACAAACATAACTAACATTTTGTTAATTATTCTGACCTTTCAATGTTTCGTATTGTCATGGCTCATTCAAATTATTATTTTCTTCCGTGAATAAATTATTTTTAGCTCAGCAAATTATTTATTATTTGAACCAGAAAATTATTACCCACGGGGTTAGGGGTTGAGGAGAAGGGGATGAGATAAATTGCGTCATTTATTCGCAAAATTCGCAGTTTTTGGGCTGGTTCTCCAAACCTTATGAAACGCTCATCCATATTTAAATCACAATATTCGCTCATCGTCTACAGCGATAGGTATCACGAAATTATATTATTTGCTTTGTCTGAAATTTATATTGCTTACAATGGCATATTACATTCAATGATATATACTAGTCCGTGTCACGCTTCATAGTTTAAACGAAAATATTTTAAGAACTTTTTATTTTATTTATTTAGGCAGTCGATTCTACCCCGCGGAGGATATGGTTCCATATTTATATGGTTATATATTTATATATATATATATATATATATATATATATATATATATATATATATATATATATATATATATATATATATATATATATATATATATATATATATATATATATATATATATATATATATATATATATATATATACATGAGCACCCCATGGATTACGACCTGGCACTGGCTGGCATTAATGATCGCTTTATGCACTTATAACCAATTACCATTTTACCCACTTTTGAACAAACATTTATCATTTTTTCAAATATTCAATCTAAACTAAATATTCGTCTTTAACTGGCGGAAAAAGTCTGAATATTTCTTTCATTTGTCTATAAATATCCCAATGGAATCCGTTTTCCTGATTTTTAACCCGTTTTATGCAAATTCCTTTAATGAGATGTTTTTTAAGTACCAATTACCCCTCAGATAACGAGAACCTTTCGTGCTGTAATATTATTAAATATACAATACAACATCATAATACTTACGAGTACTTTAGAATCAAGGAAGTTATTTACAACATTTTTAATGGATCCAAATACTTGTTCACAAATCTGGATTTTCTCCAATCAGGAGTTATTTTATTTAATTTTAGACATACAATAATAAACATAAAATAACTTCTTATTGGCGATAATCTAGATTTGTGAACAAGTATTTGGACACACAAAAAATTTTGTAAATCAATTAATTGGTAAAATTATAAGCTAAAATAATTCAATAATAATTAATAGGATATTATCTAGCGTTTTTCATGTATGTATGTGATTATGATTATGAGGATTCGGACCTCACATATAAATGCAGACTTTCTGTTAAAAAAAACTGCTTTCGAACTTCTTTCGGAATAATAAATAGGCATATAAAAAGTAAGATAAGAAGCATGTTTTAAAGAAACAAATGAGGAAATATAACTTATCACCATCATAAATATCTTCCATAAATATTTTTTTCAGTTCATTTATTTTGGATCCCTGATTGGGTTCTATTTTATATATGTCAGGCAGCTGGTTACTTTGAGTATAGGCAATATATTTTAAGGACCTTACTCCAAACTTAATTATGTTTATGGGCTCCACATGTATTCTGTTGTCTTCGTATATTTTTTTCACATCTCAACATAGATGAAGAAGAATATGGAAGTCTAGGCATTTACGGGGCTTACGACCGTCATAGGTTGGTTTAAGTGATTACTTTACAGACGTTTAACATTCACCAATTCTACCCATGATTCATAACCACACAACTCAAATTTTTGGACGTTCTTTATATATATGATCCAATTTTGAAACACTGTGCTTGAATCACTAGACTTCACTACAGACATCTATTGTGAGATGAAAGAACCCCGTAAATGCCCAGACTTCCATATTCTTCTTCATCTATGTTGAGATGTCAACAAAAAAAGAGTTTTAAAAGAGTAGAATGTCAAAAGGTATTATGTTTTACTTTTCTAACAGTCCTTGTGATAGACCCGGCCCTGCCCTATACTTGGCCCGAGCTTAACGTGGTTACCCTACAATTCATCAGAATGAACCCATTAAAGGAAACCATTTACTTTCAAACTGTAAAAACTGAACAAATATAGCAAAAAATCATAATTATACGTAAGGCTTGGTAATATTAAGGATCGTAATTAAGTTTTAGGTACAATATAAAATGAAAATTACCTCGTAATGACTTTTAATATTATGGTAGTATTTCTTATTTTTATGAAAGGAAAATCATCAGTTCTGCTGTCCAGATTTTTGGATCTATAAGTAGAATATATTTTATAACATTCCGATGACGTAAGAGAAGAAACTCCAGGTAAGGTAAAAGAAATTACTGGAATATAGGAAAGGAATGGGAAGAAGAAATGCAGATGAAAAAATCAAAATAGAAGCGATTATTGAGATAATCAGAGTTACATACTCGTACTCATGCAAGTTTGTCCCATGAAATGTGCAAAACTCCCTTAGTGAAAAAATATATTTTGTGTGTTAGTGATTGTCCTGACGAAGAGACGGGTGCGTCTCGAAACCGGTAGACATAAAAATCTCGGTGAGTGGTTTATACTAATTTTATTAACATTTTTGTAAAAAAAAAAGTAAAAATGACTAACCACAAAGTAAATGCTTTAAATATTAATCATATTGAGAATACAAAAAATCTGTATTCAAATTAAAATGTATTTATAAATTTGGCGTTTAATTTGTAGAACTCCATTTAATATATGAATAAATGTTAAAATCAAACATTAATGTTTAGTTTGAAAATGTCATGATAATAACAATTATCATATAATTAATTTGTATTTTTTTAACAATAAAATGCAATTAAGTAGACTAATAAAATCAGTGTTTGATTTAAACATTCAACATATAAATCAAAATGTGTTTTAAATCAAACTAATGGGAATATTAAAAGCATATACGAATACATGTAAACTTACTTAAATATTTTCCAAATTAATTTTTTTTTTACCTACTCCATTTTCATATCAATATTTAATGTAAGTACCTTTAGCTGAATATCTTTTGCAATTTAAGGGAATGACTGAAAAAATCCAGAACGCTCAGGAAACAAAGAAAATTTATTATGTTTCTGAAGTTGAAAATCTGATTAAAAGTTCTGTCTTGAAAATATATTTCCAATATTCCTTCCTGAGGGGTGTTTCTGGATCGCGTAGCGGAATATAAAATTTGTCAACGCCAATTTAATATAATGGTATGTACTTGTGCATATTATTAATATCATAGTAAGTCATTTCTTATGTCAGAAAAATGTAAGTTTGAAATTCTTTGTCTTTTTTTCTATTCCCCTGTCCGCTATTGCCTTTTTTCAGAAATTCACTTGCGCAAATAGAAAAAATATTAAAATGGACAAAAAAATGTTAGTTATTAGAAGGGCTTTTTTCTATGTAACGCAGTGGAACGGCGTTCCGTCACCTTTTTGTCACCGATTTTTTTTATTAATTTTTAAAATCAATTAGACGAGACAATGTTTGTGCTTACGTAATAGCAATCAATATGTTTATAATTCGTTAAAATTATAAAATATGGTATTGCAATGAATATTTCAATGATATTTGAATATTTTTTTTTGTAAAAAGCTTGACGTGAAGTGAGTTTTGGGGCCTTTTTTGTTCAAAAAAGGATTGGGTATTAGTTCCTAGATATTTTGTATTAAATAAATATTTAATATTATCTATCGTCTCCTGATAGCGATGACGATGGCTACGTGACGTTTTTGCGTTAGAAAACCGCAAGAAGTGAGCAAAACTTACATTGCGTTTTTGATATCCCAACATAGATGAAGAAGAATATGGAAGTCCAGAGAGTACTCCGACAGCTTCCTTGGGGGACTTCTTTTACTTTGCGGTATTCGTGTTTACATGGAATTAAATTTTCGTTCAAATCAGTAAATGTCTTAAAATAAAATAATAGCAGTAATTAGACAATTCCATGAACAGCTAAACGCACCAACGAGTCCATTCGCCAGGAACTACACTTGGATGGCTTGACTCTGGCAAATGTCTGTACACGACAATTTCTCCAGTTCTTTTGACGCGTTGCGCGTGGGAATGAGGATACCCTGGAATGTCTGGTTTTGATCGGTAGCCTGGAGGGGAAGAGAGGGAAAGGAAGACCCTCCATACGGTGGAACAATCAAGTTAAGGCAGCAGCAGGCACCTCGGTGGTTGGATCGCTACGTGTAACGCAGTCAGGGAATAAATAGGGAAGAGTCATTGCTTCCATAAAGGTCACAACCCTCAGTAATGAGGAATAAGACTGAGAAGAAGACAGCAGATTGAGAAAAGTACTATTAACACATTTCTCTTATACAAAACGGCTTTAATCATTTTCTTATTTATTGAAAAAGATATTTAGATATCAACTCTAATTAAGAGATATCATAGTCATTTAAACCCCTGTGTTATCTCATCATCCTTGCAGGGCTGTTTGTTGAAATTCCCCGATAATTACTAAAGTTTTTCAAGAGAAGATACTCAAAGAGCTTTGGGTAGTCTGCATGCAATATACTTGTACTTACAGATAACTAGAAAACGAAGTATTATCGCTTTGTAAGCTTTCCATTTCTAAAGGTATTCTATTAAGGGGTTACGATGCACTCGGGAACTCGATATAACTAGTGGTTGGTTTCCAATACCTGAAGAGCTTTTACATTAAATCCAGAAAACAGCAGAATGTTTTAATTTATCATGCCTTTGAAATCAAAGCCTTTCTACTCTGCAGAGTAATGAAGAAAACGGAGCATTTCATTTTAAATATGAATAATAAAAAATATATAATTTTTGATAATTAAAACTGTGGAAGAATTACGAAGTTGAATACCAAAATTTTAATAAAAATATATCTACGCGAGATATAAAAATAAATCAAATCGAAAAAAAATCTCGAAATCCGTGACTTTAACCACTGAACAACAACCCGACCCTTCTTATTACTTATTATTATTACATTTATTGATTTAACATAGATAAATAGATAAATTTCCTATAAAAATATTTTAACGTAAAAAGTAATTAATGAACTCAGTCTTAAAGGGTTATGTTGTTAGATGAAAAAAGTATAAAATAATAAGTAATTTCATTATATAATACGGAAAAAAAATAAAAACATTTTTTTGAATAATCAATTTAATGTAACACATATATTTTATGTATGTTGATACAAATACAAAGATAAAATTTCTCGTATTTTCAGAATGTTCAATTACATAATGTAATTTTACAAAATGTCTAAATTCCAAAGGTATGTGGTGTTTCCAAGCCAAGCAAACCAATAACCTTTGTAAGTTTATTGTGTTGCTTTATTATTGTGTGCATACAATATAGAGTACAGATGCAATACAAAATAGATAATTTATATGTATTTTTAAATTTAAATATATATATACATATATTTATATTTAAATATATATATAAATATATATATATATATATATATATATATATATATATATATATATATATATATATATATATATATATATATATATATATTTATATATTTATATATATATATATATATATATATATATATATATATATATATATATATATATATATATATATATATATATATATATATATATATATATATATATATATATATATATATATATATATATATATATATATATATATATATATATATATATATATATATATATATATATATATATATATATATATATATATATATATATATATATATATATTTATATTTTTATATATATATATATATATATATATATATATATATATATATATATATATATATATATATATATATATATATAAATATATATATATATATATATATATATATATATATATATATATATATATATATATATATATATATATATATATATATATATATATATATATATATATATATATATATATATATATATATATATTTATATATATATATATATATATATATATAAATATATATATATATATATATATATATATATATATATATATATTATATATATATATATATATATATATATATATATATATATATATATATATATATATATTTATATATATATATATATATATATATATATATATATATATATATATATATATATATATATATATATTTATATATAATATATAAATATATATATATATATATATATATATATATATATATATATATATATATATATATATATATATATATATATATATATATATATATATATATTTATATATATATATATATATATAGATATATTTTTGATGATTAGAGCTATAAGCTCAATATTTAATAAAAACAATATTTAATAAAAACAATAAAGTAACCAACAATTAATTTTCATTAATTGATTCGGTTGTCACTTTGTGGTAAAACTATCCATTTTTAATAAAAAAAAATACTTAGTAAAATTTATCGAAACACGTGTCACAGTAAGAAATAGTGGTATTTTCTTAGTAAAAAAAATATTTCAAATCAAATGCAATCGTAAAGTCAACTGAATAATGAATGATTCAATAGTCTTTTAACTTTACCCTAAAAAGCTTTTACAATAAACAAAAATAAACAGTTTACTAACGGTTTTACTTTTACAATAAACAAAAATAAACAGTTTACTAACGGTTTTATTTTTTCAAATCCGAGCTTGATTACCGTGGAAGAATATCAGTAAAAGATTACTAGCTCTTTGAGTTAGTAGGAGCGCTAAGTGAGTGACTGTTTTTAAGAAAAGACTAATCTATAATGACCGTTGCCAGACTTTGTGGGTATTCACACGGTAGCAGGATGTTGTTGTCACCACTGTCAGCAACATACCCACATTCCCTTCAATAACAACACACCATTTTCATAAAAAAAAACTATATTGCTTTTTTGGTATGAATCTTTCATTGCTTTGTTTTCTTGTGTCATTTCTCTGCTACATCTTGTTTGTATGCGAGTACATATGTACAACTTTCATGCATAATACATTAGAGCAATTCTCTAAGATGCACTAGTCGTAAAATGTTTTGTTACTACGGCGCTTATTTGGTAGTAAAATACATATAATGTAAATTGATCGGGGGGAAGAAAATGCAAAATTTGCTATTCATTCGATTCAGTAAGCTTGGCAGTGTTATTTGACATGGAAATTTCCTACTTACAATGGGAATATTTATAGTAATTCCAAGTTCACCGAGGTCGGGTATTATTTTAGCAAGCGCCAAAGGAAATTTGAGCCTTTATGGAAATTTTCATTTAAGTTAATGAAATTGTTGTGCTAAGTTTATAAATTGTATTATATTTTATAGAGGCTTTGAAGTACAAATGATTTGAATTTAAATGTCGGATAAAACTGAATGCCAACTTGTGTTACTGTCAAATAATTTCATTATAAATTGTAACTATTTATTATATCTGACACCGAATGATTTACCCTACGGATTATATGGTTTAACAATTTTAATTTTTATAATATTATTATTTTATTATTATAATATTTCTCGTTTTGTGTTATTTTTTACTGTATTGCTTGGGTTTAAATGAAATAACCTTTGAATTGACACTAACCAACTTACCTGGCCTCCGAAATGTTTGCTAAAGAAAAAACAGCCAGCAGACAAAAAAGATAGAAAGCGCTGATGAAAATATCATCAAACAGAATGAAGTGATATTTTTTTAATAAATTAATATGATCTACGGACTTTTCTGATTGAGACAGCATTTTATCAAAATAATTACATAAATAACCAAGAAATCAAGTTTTCAGAATTATTTACTTTTTTACCACTTGTTTCGTCGTTACAGACCTCGTCAGACTAGTAGATCTGACAAAGCCTGACCAAAACACAAATTTGAAAAAAAAATACGCATTATATATCGATATCGAACTCTCTCATATTGGAAACCGAACCGGTTTAATTTACACTTATGATTCGACAAAATCTTATTGTAAACGTTTTGACAACCCGCAAAGCCTCAGGTTTTAGAAGGCTAGCTGCAATTAGAATAGGGAAGGTAAAAAAAAAATACATCACACATACCCAAACTGGGAATCGAACCCGAAATGCCAGTTTCGCAGTCGAGCTTCTACCCAACTACACCACGACGCCTGCCGAAATAAAAAATAATAAAACACTCTTCATTAACTACTGATGTTTTAAATATTTAAGCATATTGCTTAAATATGCTAGATCGAAAATATCCAATAGTCCAGAATTATCAGTATTATTAACATTCGTATAGATTATTTTAATTTAAGTAAATAATATATAGATTTAAATAATGAGTACTGGGAAAGTAGCAACAAAATTATTTCGCCTTGGAATAACCTGAAACTTAAAATAATATTATTTCAAAATAATACAACACTCTCCTTACCATTCATTGTTCAATGATAGGGAGAGTGCTGTATTACCATACCACAAAGTTAGCAATGCTTTCAAATACCTTATTTTTAGGACACAAAAATCATACTCAATACACTTGATAACGTATACCTTTTAGGTATTTTTTTTTAGATTTTTTTTATAATTCTATATGTAGAACATACAATTGAAGTTATTTTCGTTTTTACAAAATATCTTGGATTCATATTCCTGATTCCAATCAATTGAGAGTCTGCTCGACTATTCAAAAAATCTAATTACAACTTCAATTCAATATTGGATTGAAATAATTATTTGAATTATTTTGAGATACTGTTTACAACAAAATAACTTATTTAAGTAAAATGTAATTATTCCAACAGGGATGTTTGGAGATGGGGTGTTTACCTGAAACTGAAAGCTTAACCATCCCCTAAAGTGATGGCGGTGAGTGAAGTCTATAATGAAAATAAATATTGAAAAGCTCCAATATTCAACCAATTTGCATTTTATTATTTCAGCACCAGTTGTTGTGTTCAATAAACTTGCGGTGTTATTTTTATTAAGTGGATCATATTTGCATTTTTCCTTGATACTCCAAAATAAATATTTGCTTTAAATTGAACAATATCATCGAGTGGACGGTGTAATAGCAAATATAGACATCCCTCTTCCCTTTATTTACCCCTAAATTATATATGGTAATTTCATGCATGCCATATACATTTATCATTTTTTGACATCTCAACAAAGATGAAGAAAAATATGGAAGTCTGGGCATTTACGGGGCTTACGACCGTCATATGCTGATTTGAGTGATCACTTTACACACGTCTAATGTGCACCAATTCTACCCATGATTGACAACCACACTACTCAAATTCATGGAACTTCTATAAAATCATTACATATGTATACTACAATTTCCAGTTTTACTTTATTGTTTTCAACATACCAGTTGCGTGCACGGAAAATTAATTAGGGTAGGCAGTAGAAGTAGGTAGAAAGGTAAGCTAGGTACTACTTACTAAGAAAGGCTGTAGAGGTACGTAGTAAGATAAGCTAGGTACTACTTACTAAGATAGGCTGTAGAAGTAGGTAGTAAGGTAAGCTAGGTACTACTTACTAAGATAGGCTGTAGAAGTAGGTAGTAAGGTAAGCTAGGTACTACTTACTAAGATAGGCTGTAGAGGTAGGTAGCAAGGTAAGCTAGGTACTACTCAGTAAGGCAGGGTAGGAACTGGTTGCGTTTTTATTTCACGTAGAAAATAGAAAGTATAACAAATATGATTTTGAGTCTAGAAACGGTGTGTAATTGATGGAATATATATGACGTAAGCAAAATAATTCGACGTGAAGATCATCACTGCTATGTGTAAGAGAAAAAGGAGATAAAAAGGAAATATTAGATATTATGTTATATCGCTCACTCCTTTCAACAACGTCTATTATCAAAAATCGTAAATATTCAGTTGTGCATGTTTTCGGAATGCCCGGAAAATGTACTATATCCCAGCAAAAGCGGCATATTTTTAATTTAATATTTACCCGCTACAGGGCAGAAAAAGTTGTTTTTGCATTTTGAAGAAAAGGTAAATTGTTTAATTATTTTTTTAAATACACTAAATATTTTTCAAATGGAGAAAAAACTTTCAGGTTTTACCTTAAAAGATCTGTTGCACAGTAAAAAGTTCAATAAGTGGCTTGATAATTACTGTTAATACATTTCATTTTATTTTTAAACTTTAAAAACAATCTCCTGAAAAATAAAGTTTTTCGATACATGACGTTGTTGAAAGGAGTGAGAGATATGAGAGATAAATAAAAACCACAGTGATAGATGGGGCACTCGGGGTTGAATGTCAGAACTCTTACAAGCTTCTCAAAGCTAAAGCAAAGGTGTAAGAGTCCCTTGAAAAAAATATTGGTAAATAATATAGTATTACCACTTTCATTCGAAAATCAGGTAGAACACGCAAAAAACGACTGAAAATACTCCCAATTCCATCCTTTCATAGCTAAAATTACAGCAACTTCCACATGGACCCGATTTAAAATTCCTTTTCGAAAACTAAATATAGGAAAAGTCTATTTATTATTCACATATTGTAGGGGAAGTACGTACGCGGGTCTCAGGAGAACAATTTACTCGCGTTCATTCTAACTAACTCACTATGGACTATATTTGAAGGGTCTATGTTTGATTACACAGTTGAACTTCCGTTTAATGAACTTCTATTTGGAGATTTTATCCCAATATTTAGTCCGCCTCCGTGGTGTGGTGGTAAGCGTGTTTAGCTACCGTTTTGGAGGTCCCGGGTTCGATTCCCAGGAGAGGGGTCAAATAAATATAAGTGATTTTTCACTCAAATATTTACCCTGGACTGGTCCCTGAAGCGCAGGGGTGATCACCTTGTCTTCATGTATGTAACGATCAATAAAACACTGCGTCAATACGACGCAACGCCTTATGCACTATTGAGTACGGTTAAGGGTTAGATGAAGAAGATTTAGAGAATTTTTCCAGATAGCAAATATTTTTACAAAACATTGAACTCCGTTCAATAATAACACATCATGAGATATATATATATATATATATATATATATATATATATATATATATATATATATATATATATATATATATATATATATATATATATATATATATATATATATATATATATATATATATATATATATATATATATATATATATATATATATATATATATATATATATATATATATATATATATATATATATATATATATATATATATATATATATATATATATATATATATATATATATATATATATATATATATATATATATATATATATATATATATATATATATATATATATATATATATATATATATATATATATATATATATATATATATATATATATATATATATATATATATATATATATATATATATATATATATATATATATTTATATATATATAAATATATATATATATATATAAATATATATATATAAATATATATTTATATATATATATATATATATATATATATATATATATATATATATATATATATATATATATATTTATATATATATATATATATATACATATATATATATATATGTATATATATATATATATATATACATATATGGTTTTAAAAGTAAATTCAACTGTAAGTTTAATAGCGGGTATTTCATTTAAAGCTCAAAAGCTTTAAATAACAGGAATTATTCAAACAAGATTTTTAGAGTTAATGTTTATTTGCCAGGATACCTACGATTTTTCAATACTTAAGTTCATATGACACAGACGTACCTAGGTTCATCCAGCACTTGCTTCTAAGGGAGGGACGAATAATATGTTTGTATTATTTACAAACTTGCGAGGGAGAGTAGGATCCAGCGCTGCTTATACCCTTACGAATAGACAAAATATCGTTGCAAGAAATAAGACCCAGAGGTCACAGCGTAGGCGGTTTCACAGCCTATGACGCACTTCGTCTCAGGTGGAGCGCACATTTTCCGACTATTTTTGTATGGATGGATCATTGATCATTTTGAATGGATCATTCTCACGATGTGTTATTTTTGGCTAATAAATTTATATGAAATATAAATTTATCATTTATCACGAGACTATCGGTAACATTCTAATTAAAATCTGTACAGAAGTAAGGGAGATATTAAGGTTTAAACTTTAGATATTTTAATAAAACGAAAACGGACAGCGCTATACGTCATCAAATTTTACGTTATTAGGTGTGTTATGGGACGTATCCCTTTATGTATCAGCTTTAAAGAGCTGTAAATGTAGTAGCATGGATTCGTTTCTGTAACGTAATTTTTTTAAAGAGAAATATTTGTCACTTTATTATTTACAAACTTATGGTGCTTAGGGAACTGCATCATAAAAAGTTGTATTTTATTAAAAATCGCATAAAAATTTATACTGTGACAATTGTTTCGCCTAGTTGTGGCACTTTTAAACGAACGTCCTCGAATGGCGTTCGTTGGAAAATGCCATAACTAGGCGAAACAATTGTCACAATATAAATTTTAAGCGTTTTTTTTAAACAAAATACAACTTAGTAGACTCAAAAAATCTGTGTTTGATTTAAAAATTAATACATCACTTATATTTATTTGAACCCCCCTTCTGGGAATCGAGCCCAAGGCCTCCAGAACGGTAGCCGAGCGTGCTGACCATTACACTACAAAGGAGGACTGTGGTACTTAAGTTTCTATTTTAGGTAGTAAAAATATATTATTGTTATTACGAGACAACGTAAATAAAGGCATTTAAGTCGGGTATAAAAGAGTATTTGATGCCCGAGCGAATAGCAAAATAAAGGAAGTAAATTAAGTGATTTGTTCTGCGGTAAGTTTCGATGCAAGGAATCTCTTTGTTGTTGGCAAGTATTTAAGGAAGTTCCCCACTGCCGATTACCGACTCCGACTGCCGCACGCCGCCGCACGCCGCCGCGCGCCGCCGATCCGACAGGATAATGCGAAACTTTCATTGCAAACGTAAGCAAACTTTTCCTTATCATTCCCGTTAACTTATCGAGGAAATAATTCAGGGGTAATTATCTCTCTCCCCTTTCAAGCGGGAGGATTAATTTTCCTTTTGTCGTACCTACTTTTGACATAATGCTGGAGTAGGGATCAAAGTTAATTCAATTACATAATATATTATATAATATATTAGTTACTTTGTGATGCTTAGTGAATAGGTTAATTAAAACAAAATTAATGCTCGCAGGAATATACAAAATACGGAGTACCTAATAATAAAACGAATTCCGTTTCCAAATTCCTTTTTCCTGTGAAATTTTGCCTAAAAGAACTCTTTGAATAGGTACACACTTTAATTAACTAATGATCTAGGCCCCTGCAAAAGAGGGGGCGATTATTTATCTAAGGCCAGTTAACATTGAGTAAGTAACTGACTTCAAACACAAGGCAAGTCAGTGCTGACTAGCAGTATTGCTATCGTATAAATTGATTTTCACGTCAGTACAGCGCTGTCGCGTCTGTGGTGACTTTTTGACTTTGTGAGGAATGAAGAGATAAGGCGTAGGACGCAGCAAATCTAGGTCACAACCGTCGTCAAGAAAAGGCGATTCAGTTGGCTTGGCCATGTACTCCGTATGCCTCCCGATAGCTGCCATCAAGCTTCCCTCTTATCAGCAGTTCTCGTCAGAACTTCGGGACGCGGTCCTGACTTGGGAGGATTCAAAGGAGCTGACAGCCGACAGAAAGGCCTGGAGACAGTTTGTGGACAGCATAAGCTCCACATAGGGAGCGGATATGGTTTAATATATATTTCCCGCCTCCGTAGTGTAATGGTCAGCCACTCGGCTACCGTACTGGAGGTCCGGGTTCGATTCTCAAGGGGGGGGTCAAATAAATATAAATGATTTTTTCACTCTTATATTTACTCAATATTACCCTGGACTGGTACCTGAAGTGGAGGGCTGATCACCTTTCCTTCATGTGTTAACGATCATGATAACACTGCGTTTATATGATGCGGTGCCCTATGCGCCATTGGGATGCGGATAAGGTGTTGATGATATATTAACAAGCTAGCGCCGCAGGCCTCGCTCGGAAAAATTGAAATGGAATTTTACGCGTACTCTATATTTTCAGCCGATCTTATTAAAAAGTGAGGTAAAAACATTTTTTCATACTGTACATTTTCTTACTGAAAAATCGCGTGTGGAGGCCTAAGTCATCCGTAACGCGAGTAGTGGTTTTTATTTTATTATCATTTTTATTTTTTAGCTTGTATTTCGATTTGAAAAATTCTCTTTATTTTTTTCCAGAGAACATTTTCCTTATCTTGGCATTCGACATGTAGACTTTTTCAACCGCCCGTCGTGACGTCTTTTTTATTCGTCTATTATTTTATTCATCTCATACGATTTGTGTGGGATGAATAAAATGAAAAATTCGCTCTAACATCCAGGGCTTTTTTTCCATGGAACGCGGTGGAACGGCGTTCCTGTACCTTTTTTCACAAATTATAATTTTTTATTTTATTTTCAAAATCAATTAGACGAAACAATGTTTGCGCTAACGTAATTACAATCTACTCTTAAATATGTAATTCATCAAAATGATAAAATATGGTATTGTAAGGAATATTTCAATAATATTAAAATATATTTTTTAAGTAAAAAGGTTGACACGAAGTGAGTTCTGGGACCTTTTTTGTTAAAAAAAAGCACTTCTAAAATCCAAGGTAAGAGTTTTTAGGGAATTCTTACAACAGCAAAAAACTTATTCTATACCTAATCAACATATTACAATGTTACATATCGATCACTCCTTTCAAGAACGTGATAAATAAAATAAAAAAGATTTTTCAGGAGAACGTTTTCAAAGTATAAAAATATAATACAATTGTATTAAAAATAAATATCAAGCCACTTATTGAACTTTTTACTGTGCAACATATCTTTTTAGGTAAAACCTGAAGGGTTTTTTCTCTAATTCAAAAATATGAAGTAATTTAAAAAAATAGTTAAACAATACCCTTTCTTCTAAATGCAAAAACAAAGCTTTCTGCCCTGTTGCGGGTAAATATGAAATAAAAAATTAAAAAATTAATAAAGTACATTTTCTGGGCATTCCGAAAACATGCAAAACAGATAATTTACGATTTTTTATTTATGATGTTCTTGAAAGGAGTGAGCAATATTACATATTCTGACTGTTGAAAAAACATGCTGACAATAATATACAACAAACTGATTTTAACCACAGCATCTTTAGTGTGTCCAAATACTTATTCACAAATATAGGTTTTCTCCACGCAAGAGTTATTTTTACATTTTAACATCTCAACATAGATGAATCATTACGTGGAAGTCTGGGAAGCCTGAAGACCTGTCATAGACTGCTGAAGTGATCACTTTACACACGTGCAACATTCACCATTCTACCCATGATTGACAACTACACGGCTCAAATTTTGGAACGCCTACATATCGCTCACTCCTTTCAACAACGTCATATTTCAAAAATCGTTCATTTTCAGTTGTGCATGTTTTCGGAATGCCCAGCAAAAGTAGCATATTTTTAACTTAATATTTACCCACTACAGGGCAAAAAGTGTTGTTTGTTCATTTTGAAGAAAAGGTATTATTTAATTATTTTTTTAAAATACTAAGTATTTTTCAAATGGAGAAAAAACCTTCAGTTTTTACCTAAAAAGATCTGTTGCACAGTAAAAAGTTCAATAAGTGGCTCGATATTTATTTTTTATACATTGTATTATATTTTCAAACTTTAAAAACGTTACCTGAAAAATCAAGTTTGTTTTATTTATGACGTTCCTGAAAGGAGTGAGCGATATGTGAGAGTTCCAAAATGAATGGTGAATATTGCAAGTATGTAAAGTGATCACTTAGCCAAGCTATGACAATTTATAAGCCCTGTAAATACCCATACTTCCATATTCTTCTTCATTTATGTTGAGATGATAAAAATGAGATATAACCAATTTCGAAACATGTGTAAAAAATTGGTATGGTAAATAATCTCCTATTCATTAAATTAATATTGGAAATATTCTGCGTACAAATGTCGATATATTTCATTTGTAGATATTAAATCTCTTGGATTAATTGTATTTTAAAGAAAATGAATATTAATAAATTTAGTAACCAAAAGCCGAATAGTTTGCTTTTTGCTGCCAACAGTAAATGACCAAACACCGATTGGTCAGTTTTTCCATCGTAAATTCAATCAATTACAAATCAACATTAAAATTTGGAATTACAAGAGATGCATCTCTTGCGATTCCAAATTTTGCAATATCACATTAGTAAATGAAGTTGCTTAGTTAAAATTAGTTTGATTCAAAAAAAAAGTTTTTGGTAAATAAAGTATAATTTATATTTGAAGCACTAACTTTGTGATTGTCCATTTTATAATTAAAATGTAACTTTGTTTTATGATAGTGTTTGTAGATTGTTTTGTAGATAGTGTTTTAGTATTAATTAGTCTTGAGAAAGTATTAATCAGTCTTGAGAAACTGGTAGACATTATAATCAAGTTATAAAAAATATTTAAAGTGATAATTAATTATAAAATGGTAAATAAAGTGTTAAAATTTATTTTCTTCTACTTAATTTTTATAGCCAATAAATTTTCATCAATCCATTATAAATACATACAAGTATGTACCATTTTTCATAACTACATGCTAAAATTAAGCCAAATTTCATAAAATGTTTGACATAATACGAAATACTTTTTTTATATAGGTATTCCATTAAATATTCCAACCATAATGCACGATGTTAATTGTATAGGGTCCGCCATCTAAAGTTTTTTTTTTCAACTAGTGCTTATTTCGTGAATGGTAACACTTAGCTCATGTCTGATTTGACAGATAATTAGTTTTATCCTTCCGCTGAGCGAATATGGTTGTGTATACGCTTGAACAACGCTGGGAAATATTGCGACATTACTTTGAAAATCATGGTAATGTTGCAGAATGTGTGCGAAAATTGCGTACGGTTTTTGGAAGAAGAGAAGCACCGTCAGCTCCGTATGTTCGTTATCTTGTGAAAAAAGTGAAAGAAACTGGCATCCTCATCGATAAACCAAAGCGTGAAAAGCCAAAAACAGTGCGTACACCCGAGAATATCGATGTTGTGGCAGAAAGTGTGCGTGAAGCGCCATCAACATCAATTCACCGTCGTTCTCAACAATTGAACATTTCGGAGACATCATTGAGACGAATTTTGCATAAAGACCTTGGTATGACGCCATACAAAGTCCAATTGGTTCAGGAGTTGAAGCCAACTGACCATCCAATGCGTTTTCGCTTCGCTGAGTGGGCCTGCGATCGACTTACAGAAGATGCCGATTTTGCCAAAAAAATCATCTTTTCGGATGAAGCTCATTTTGATCTTGGCGGGTATGTAAACAAGCAAAATTGTCGTATTTGGGGCACAGAAAACCCGCACGCATACATTGAAAAGCCGGTACACCCAAAACGAGTCACTGTTTGGTGCGGATTTTGGTCCAGAGGCATAATTGGGCCATTTTTCTTTGAAAATGAGCAAGGAGTGGCCGTTACAGTCAATGGCGATCGTTATCGGGCCATGTTGAACGGATTTTTGTTCACAAAAATTGAAGAGGAGGATATTGGCAACATTTGGTTTCAACAGGACGGCGCTACGTGCCACACAGCCGAAGCTACACTCGATGTTTTTTATAGCATTTTCAAAAAAAAAAAGTTATTTGGCGGACCCTTTATATAAAACAAAAAGTTTTCAGAGAATTATCTTAATTTTTTATTATTATGATAGAAAGATCTATGACTATGTGTGAAACAAAAAATCAGCCAAATCACGGCTTCGGTGGCATATCTCTATCCGATGGTCCATATTTTTTAATGATTCAATTTTAAATTGTGTGCGTGCATGCACGTGTGCATGTGTGTGTGTATTTGTTTTATTTTTCATTGTTGGATGAAATACACCCATACCTCGCTTTACGGCCTAGATACGTTCCACAAAACTTGGCCGCAAAGCAAAAAACCATATAAGGAATCAATTATTCTAATACAAATTCACTGGGATCGGTTCCGAATTTGTTACATATGTAACATGGTTTTATCATTCAAAATGCATTTTATCTTTTAATTTCATTTCAATCAAAAATACATACATAAGAAGTACATATATTTGTACATAAAATAAAAACAGATTCCCAAAACCAACAATAATCTAAACACAAAAATTAAACAACTTCATGTTACATAAAGTATGTGTATGTATACATACTTTTTTTTTAATGGCTTTAATCTGAAGACTAAGAAGAAATGGTAACCTGCAGATCACTGTCGTCATCGTTTTTCGAAAAGAAAAGAAAAAAGGTTTTTTTTGCTGTTACAGTGAAAAATTTTAGGCCGTAAATCGAAAACATGTCTTAATTGAAGAGGCCCGTTATAGCGAAATGCCGTATAAAGAGCGGCCGTATGGCGAGGTATGGGTGTAATTAATAAATAAATGAAACACAAAAAATTCTTTCATAAATATATTTTTTTTACATTTGCAAATAGGCTACAAATTAAAATATAAAATTAAAGCGATAATCGACTGTGAATTTTAACAAACCTTTATACAAATGCAATCTCTTAACTTACAATACAAAAGTAATCTAGATTTTGAAAAACATAATATACATACATACATACGTACAATCTAAAAATATTTTTTGTCGAAATAGAGACTTTGATACTCTAATTCTATCAGGAAACATATCAAGTTTGACTTAGCGATACAAGTCACAATTTGTTTAAATTCACATTTCATGCAATGAAATAATGAGTCAACCTATACCTCAATTTGAGAATTACGAGGTATATTTTATTTATTTTAGTTTAACCTGTCTGCCCGTATGGCAAAAAGAAATGTGTTTTTGTCAATGAAGTTTTCTATACTTTTTATTAACACTATGTTATCTCTGATGGATGCTGTAATGATGGTATTAAAACATCTTTCATCTGAGGTAATCTGTGATTGACACGGATTAATCACCTGAAACACCTACAAGACATAATTACCCAGAAAACCCTATCGGTACCTGAACAAAGTTGAAAATCTAACAATTTTAGTTAAAATTATTTCAAATTTAACTAAAAATCTATGTATTTTTTTTTTCAAAAACATATTGCAGACAGGTAAATAAAATTGAAAGCTTTATTCATATTTTTATATGTATATTTTGAGATCTTTGCTACATTTTGATCAGATATGGGAAGATTGAGTTGCCAGTCCTGATGATGGAACTTAGTCTTGCCAAATTTATATTGTATAAAATAACCGTGATGGAAATGAAGGTTTAATAAGATGAATGATAAGACAATCCTTTTAGAATTAGGGTAAAGATATCAGCTTAAATGTTAATTATTGCTCCGTTAGGACCACAATACAAGGCAGAGTCTTTTGCTATCAATTTGTGATAATTTTTATCATTAAAAAATAAATAGAATAAAAATGTTATTTTATTTTCATAAAGAAAATATATATTTTGTGATTTTGTTGTAAAAATTCTAAGGGCTTTTTCATAAACAAAAAAATTTTCTAATCTTATCCTAAGTGTAGGAGAAATTATGGAATAAGGACTCAATATAATAATTAGTATGTTTCGTTGCAAAATTTTTGGTTTGCCATTATTTCACCGGCTGCTTAAAATTCACAACAGATGCATTTGGACAGAGCAGCTGACGTATCATTATGTAAATTTGAGTTCCGCTTTCTAAGAGCCATAAGAAAAGTGCACAACCCTTTTGTTACTGGCAAAGCTACACGGTACTTTTTACCTTGTGCAAATGTCTTCAGTTAGAGAAAATATAATTTGTAGCTAAATTTTGTGCTATCGAACAATTAAGGCATCCTATCTGAACATATTATTTGTCTCGAAATGTAGGCATTTCTACTTAGTGCAATAAAAAATGGAGAAATTACAAAAATTTACTATAAATCAAACAACCTTTTCGCCTACATAAATTTAATGATTCCAATTAATTGTGACGAACCGTGGGTAAATCTAATATCATCTTATCTTGTCATAGGCGCATCACAACTGTTTTGTCATCATATGTGAAAATATAAGTTATTTTTGTTACAAAAATTTATCTACCTTACAATTATAACGTTATATCAATGTATAAAATATCGCTCTTTCTTCAATGATAATACCCGATCCCTACAAGAGGTCTCGGTAATACATAATGATTTGACACAAAAGGTTTTGATAGCGATGTAACCAAGCACCAAATTGTAATGCATTATACATATCGCAGCGTAATAATTCGCACAAACTTCTCATATCCTTTCCTACAAAGGTTTATTCGGAGGCACCTTTCTTAAGTACTTATCCGACTGCTCGATTTTGTATCGATTCGCCTGTCTTATGATATAAATAATGGATAAACCTTAATTATTTGGGATCACAATTAACACAATAATGAGAGGAACAGGGGGGGAGGTATTATGACTGGGTAAAGAAAAAATGGCCGATGGAATTCATCCACTAATGACTCAAAATAAATTTCTGCACACATATTTGACAAAATATAATACGCCCGATACGTTCGAGGCAGTAAGTGTCTGACATCTCCCCACGACATCCCGCAACTAGAATCACACAGTTATCTGTGAGATTCACGCTATGACTGTTGCGCTACCAAAATTTGCACGAAATTGAAATACTTAATTTTCATACAGAACCATTAACGATAATTGAAGTACGTTTCATATTTGAACTTCGTTACATATACATCACGTATTCCACCGCCAGATCTAAGATTCTGGAACGCAAGACTGAGCTCTCGCCTTCGTACAGGGTCATTCATTTCGTCTCTTTCGATTATGGGCATCATAATCGACCATCTACGCAAACAATCGGTAAAATAGTGAAAAATTTTAAAATTAAGTGGAAGCGTTACTGATGTCGATAGGTTTTCGTCATGTCGTTTCTGGTGTTCTCTATGGTCGAAAGGTGTCATTGGCCTGTATTTCTTCGAAGATGCCAATGGCCAGACAGTTACAGTCGATTCGGAGCAATATGGTCGAATGATAACCGATTTTTTTTGGCAGTGATTGAAGATCATGACTTGGACGATATGTGGTTCCAACGAAACAGGGCAACAAGTCACACAACACGACCAATTATGGCTTTGTTTCGTGAGAAGTTTCCTGGGCACGTAATTTCACGTTTTGGCGACGTCAATTGTCAATTGTCAATCATGCGATTTTACACCGTTTGAAATTTTTCTGTGAGGCTACGCAAAAGACCGTGTTTATGCGAATAATACGAATAATGACGCATTCAAAACCAACATTACTCAAGTTATGGCCGAGATACTACCAGAAATGTGCAAAAAAGTGGTTAAAAATTGCCTTAAAAGAATCGCATGCATCGAATCTTCCCAAAGTGCAATTTGAATGACATTGTTTTTCACACATAGTGGTAAAGTCCAAACTTTATAATGAATTAAAATGTTCATAAAAAATGTATCGCTGTGTGTACTTCATTTAGCTTTTCTTTCGAAACCGAAAAATGAATGACCCTGTATAATGAACGATTAAGGTAACACCGCTATGATCCGATGCCGAGCCCTATGCATCACTGGATGGATAGGTATCGAAGGAAGACATACACATCATCCAAGAGTAATGCGTGTATATTTACAGCTTTCTGGGAAAGTTATCCTTAAGATGTAATTTTACTAACCTTTCCCTCTCGGTGATATGTATTTAATACAACTCGACTTTAAAAATTAAAATATCAATATAAAATACGATAAACGGGGGCTCAGAATTTTTGTATTCCTCCGTAATATAATTACGTTTTACATGAAAGTATTATAATATAAAGTTATTCATTTGCAGCAACTATAACAGCGAATACACAACCAGTGTGTGCGTGCATGTCGTACTTTGCGTACACGACACATTGTAGCGTGTTTAGTAGCACGCAGGTCGTCTTCCGCGGCGGGCATGTCGCTACAACACCTATTGCGGCTACTTGCGTTATATTTTTTTTTAGATACTTGCAGAGAGCTAACGTTTCTAATGTTTCAACTTCAACTATGGTCAATAAAAGCAACATTTAGGATATCACATTTCCATATGGTGTACAAAATACATATCACCGTCGCACGCGGTAGTTTTTAGCACCGTAAGGGAAAGGTTAAATTAAAATAGAATGAAACATACCTTCGGTCAGTTTCACAGTGTCATTTTGAAAACATACTTTGTTTAAACGCGGATGTCTATGTTTTTTTGTTTAATTCTTATAACATACCAAATCCTTTGGCGTAATTAATGGCTTTTAACAGTCTATCGTTAAGTTTTTCTTTGTTCTCGTATTCGGGAAGAAGCAAAACGTTGAAGCAGGTGTGAGCCGTCGGGAGCCTATCCGAGTCGGGGCCATTCCGGGCGATGATGAGCTTCAGCCTGATGAGTCCTCCTACGGGAACCCGGTCGGACCCGGTGGCGAACTGTAATAACTTCCTCTTATCTTCTAACGAAAAGTCGTGGACTATTGACCAGAAATCCTTGATGATTTGAGAATCTGCCGTGTAACCACCGTCGTATTCAGTAGCAACCTGTAGCTCGTTGAAATCGAAATTCTGGAAAACAATGCAACACATTATTTATACTTTGGAGATAATAATTTAGGAGAAAGAAGTACTGTTATAACAGGGTGAAAGCTCTTCAATAGTGACGCACTAATAATTCCATGATCGATAAATGGCACCCAGCGACCACTGGCTTTTTGCAGACATCAAAAAGATGTAGAGGGTAAATAAGTTTGGCTCAAATGAGGAAGCGATTTCCAAGTCTTGGGCCTGTTTTGAGAGCAAAGACAAATAAACTATAAGAATGGAACGCCATACCACTGTCTTTGCAAACATTCTTTGCCTCTCCCACATTTAAGCATCTCCTCATACATACCCGCCGATTAGTTCGATTCCTGGCCCGGTCGCTTTCAAGTATTTGAACTACCCGATCGTTCCAAGTTTTCCTATATCTTCCTCTGCTTCTTTTACCAACTACATTCGCTAAATAGATTTGTTTTGCTGTTCTTTCCTCACTCATTCATCCCACATATCCAAACCATCTCAACACACCATTCTTAATTGTATCGATAATGCTTATCTTAGACATGCATTCTTTCCTTATTTCACCATTCCAACATCTATCATACGTCGATTTGCCGCACATTCGTCTGAGCGATTGCATTTCGACTGCATTCAGTCTGCTCTCATCCTTCTTTTGCCAACTCCATGCTTCGCTTCCAAACATTAAGGTTGGAACCAGGACTCCGTTGTGTATTGCCAGTTAAGCTTTCGCTTTAGGTTTATATTTGCAAAGACAAATTCTGTGGTGACACCACAGAATTGTTCTACAAAAAAGGTATCAAAAAGTTAGAGGAGCGTTTTAATGAATCCATCACTCTCGAAGGAGAGAATATTAATGAAAAAGGTTGAATTTCAAAAAAAATCTTAGACCGCGGACTTACTGAATGATGTGTCGTTCAGGGTAAAAATGAGAATCGAATCTTTTAAAAAGTCATAAATTAAAGATGAAAGGAAAATATAGCATACCTTACTACCGCACACAAGCTGCTCTATTTCCTCCGGCCTGAACAGGAGAGATAAAGGACTCTCCCCCGTCACCATAACGAAACCTCTCCGGAAAGCTTTGAACTGGCACTCCACTGACTTATTCAGTAGGAAATCTGCATACAAATCTACAAATTCCTGAAATAAATATGTCTTATTAATCAACGATACTTTTTATTTATTGTTTCGGCATTCACTTTGTGGTAAGACATGATGAAAAAGTAATTTTAAAAAAAACACTTGTTTTTTTACCACTTGAGATAATTTTATTATGACAACTAGTTTCGGAAGCTATGGTTCCATCTTCAGGTCTAAATGTAAACATATATTTAGACCTGAAGATGGAAGCATAGCTCCCGAAACTAGTTGTGATAATAAAATAAACTCAAGTGGTAAAAAAAACAAGTGTTTTTCTTTTACAATTTTATCAACAATACTCATAAGTTTAACACGAGCAAAAGAGCAATTCAAGAAATAAACTTAAACGAGAGGGGTTTTCATTTTATATCTTCATCTCTTTCAAACCCTTATCCGAACCCCAATGGTGCTTAGGGCACTGCATCAAATAAACGCAGTGTTATCTTGATTATTAATACATGGTTATCAGCCCTCCGCTTAAGGTACCAGTCCAGGGTAATATTGAATAAATATTAGAGTGAAAAAATCACTTATATTTATTTGACCCTCCCACCCGGGAATCGAACCCGGGACCTCCAGAATGGTAGCCGAGCGTGATGATCATTACACTCCGGAGGCGGAAATTACATAATAATAATCATTTTATATGCTTCGAACATATTTTGTCAACTCTTATCCCGAGGTTTCTATAAATAACTTATTTTAGGTACCGTAGAACGGGGCTACTTGAACATTGATGTGTTACTTGAGCCCAGTACAAAAAAATATTTAGATCTGTATTTGGTCTACAATAATGAACGTATTGTGACAATAAGTGTCACCTGTCAGGGAAACAGTGAATCATGTCGATACGTTCTTATTGTAGACCAAATACAGATCTAAATATTTTTTTTTACTGGGCTCAAGTAACACATCAAAGTTCAAGTAGCCCCGGTAGTACGGTAATGAATTAGAAAAAAGACAATTTTTTATAGAGTAAAATTTTAATGTCGAAAAGTCCTTCAAGTGATAAGTGGGTATGGTTTAAGCTTCCATTGGCAAAGGCTTTTTATTTTTAGATGGGAGTTGCATTTATTATTTACCTTATAAATTATTAGGTGGATTTTTGTTTCTTCTTGTTTGTAATCTGTGTTGGGGAAAAGAGGGATAAACTAGTGTGGGCCAATCAGGAACATAAAATTCCTTAAGGGGAGCCGGACTGTTGACTGTCGTCAACAGGCCTTCAGTTCCACTAGAAAAGGGTTCGGCATTTTGTATCCTAGCTTAGTTTATGGTATGTCCTTCACTTTATTGGCAAAGGGGCTAGGAAAAATTTGACTTTCGTAAATAATACAAGATGCAATCTACAAACCTGTTTATCTTTCTGCGTCACAAATATCTGGTCACCGTTCTCTTTTAGTTCATGAAATATATTATTACCAAAAACATCTTGATAACATATCCTAAAGGTTTGAATAAATACATCTTCCATATCGTCTTCGGTATATTCTAACATACTCTTCAAACCACTATACAGCATCTGAAAATGACCAAAACTCGTGCTGTTTTATTACTATAACAGAAAAATGCATCATACTTCTCATTCACTGGGATCAATTTAACTGAGAATCGGATAACATAGGATTTTTGTATTCTCAAAAATTACAAAAATATGAATATTTTAATAAATAAAATGAGAAAATTTCATAAGAATATTTCATTCATTCAGACCCTTATCCGCACCCCAATGGTGCATAGGGCACTGCATTATATAAATGCAGTTTTATCTTGATCGTTAACACATGAAGGAAAGGTGATCAGCCCTCCGCTTCAGGTACCAGTCCAGGGTAATATTGAATAAATATTAGAGTAAAAAAATCACTTATAATTATTTGACCCCCCTGCGAATCGAACCCGGGACCTCCATAACGGTAGCCGAGCGTGCTGACCATTACACTACGGAGGCATAAGAATATTTAATTAAAGATAAATATGATCAAACAAGTACAATAACTACTATTATTTTGTTTTCCTTAAAAAATGACCTGTTGAAAAGTTTTAGTATTATTTTAGGTGTCCATCTGTTTCTGAGGATTGTTGGAGCTATTAGCGTCTAGTTCTGTTTTAACTCCGATTCTGGTTACAATGCATTCTATATTACAACAAAACGCTGAAAAATTGCATAACGAAAATTTGTTTAAACTGGTCCAATGTCGAATCTCATTCGACATCGATATTTTCCTCTTAGGTCTCATGTTGGATGTTATTCGACATTTTTCGGCTGTCCAAACTTAAAACACAGTAAGGGACATTTTTTTGTGGTATGTTTTTTTTGCATTTTTGGACTGAGTAGCATCTACTTAGTCCAAAAATGCAAAAAAAAAAACGTACTAATAAAAAAATGTCCCTTACTGTGTTTTGAGTTTGGACAGCCGTTTTTTCATCATTAGTATTATTTATTTAAATTCCAAGCTTACATTTTTGTCACTCGTATCTATTACAACAGTATGTGGAGCAGAGGACAAACGATTTTTTTTCCAATTGGAATGTAACTGTCTACCTGGATTATTTTTTTTAATTTTGCGGGACCGGAAAGGGTTAAGTAATAACAGATTTTTACTATCCAAATAGAGTGAAATAATTGTAATTTTTGGAAAAAAAATAACAAAAAAATTTAAGATTTACTTAGATTTTAAAGATCACAATGATACTTTCAATCAATGGACATATAATTTAAAATATATGTTTCATGATTAATAAATAAAAAATACAATAAATAAAACTCACAGGATTCCAGTCAGCTAAATCTTCAAAAGATCCTTTCTTTCCCATTAATTTTCTATAGACAACCATTGGGAAATTAACAGCCAAAATGATATTATTGTAGATAGCGAGACCCAACACTATTCCAATCAGTGTAAACTGGGCTACTGTCTCAAACGAAGTAGGATTGAACCTGCAACAGTAATGTTATACATTTACCTGTATATTTTTCAATAAACAAAACTAGATTGTGTCACCAAAAGGACGGCACATCAGCATATAAACATTTTTTAATGTGTACAAACATTATTTCACATAATGCACATTATTTTAAAATGCACACCAAGTCCTACCAAAATTCATTTTTAAATTGAGCCTGCGATATGTGCAATGTAATGCTTAATGTAATAGGCATCAATAATGTTTCTTTTAATACATTTAAGAGAAATATTGTTGATGTCTATTTGACTAGTTGATAAAGGAAATTTCTATTGTTTGATAAAAACATGTAATGTTAGTTTATTGTATCTGTATACTTTTAGGTACATGACAGTTTATTTTTATTTTTAGATTACTTAAGTGAAAACCTCTAATTGGAATGTAAGTCCGCATGCACCGGTGATATGTATTTTGTACACCATATGGAAATGTGATTTAAAAATGGGAAAAATGTAAATATTCCTAAATGTTGCTTTTATTAAGCATAGTTGAAGTTGAAGTGATATCAATTTTGTAACGTAAGCTCTGGTAAAAACCTAAAAAAAAAATACATCGCAAGTAGCTGCCGTAGTTAGCATAGCAACACGACCACCCTGAACGACGACTTGTGCGCAACCAAAATGAGATTGTTGGAAACAGTATGAAGCAGTACGTAAAGTGCGGCACGCACGCATAATCTGAGAAACGTTTGTGTATTGGTGATTCTATCTCCGATTATTTTTACAATTTATTTATTTCTGTCGCTGCAAATTAACAACTTTATATTATAATACTTTTATGTAACACGTAATTATATTATGGAGGAATACAAAAATTCTAAGCCTAAAATTCTTTTATATTTTATATTGATATTCTCTAAAATCAAGTTGAAGTAAATACATATTACCTGGAGGGAAAGGTTAACAAAATTACATCTTAAGGATAACTTTCCCAGAAAGCTGTAAATATACATGCATTACATGTGTATGTCTTCCTCTGACACCTATCCGTCCAGTGGTGTATAAGGCTCTGCATCTGTTCACAGCGGTGTTACCTTAATTGTTCATTATACAAAGTATAACGGAGGAATACAAAGATTTGTATCTATTATATTTTATAGTGACATTTTCATTTTTAATGTCAAATTGTAGTAAATACACATCACCGGGAGGAGAAGGTTAATGAAGTGTCTACTGTTACTAACCACATGGTGTGCGTATCGGCCTGGTGGGTAAACATGCCATAGTCAGGGTTGAAGATCTCCTCCACGATGAGTTGGAAGAACTCTTTACTGACCCCTCCCTCGTCCACCCCCTGCTCTCCTTCAAACTCAACCACCAGCTGCTTCTTCAAGTCCAAGACTCTCTCCATGGCAACCATTTCTAACTGTTATTAAATAGAAAATAAAAAAAATAGGAAAATTAAAATTCACACATCCGGTAGTTTAAAAAAAATCCATTACTATCTTATTTCGAACACCAAATAACCATCATCTGTCTGACCTTATGTCAGTGTTCAGCAAACTTTTTCTATTCAAGGTACACCTACGAAATTAAGAAATTTCAGAGGTGCATATTTACCATAGTATGGTAACATATTTATCATATTATGTTTGATGCGAAATGTGAGCCTACTTAACTGAGCGCAGGCAATCAAAATTTAGAGCAATTGTGCTATTTTCACAAAACTAGGCTTTTTTCCGCAGCACACCAACTAATCACCACGGTACACCAGTGTGCCGCGGCACACACTTTGCGGAACAATGCCTTATGTCACTGCGACCATATTAGTTCTATGTACTGTAACCTCCCTCTGTATCATAGCTCACTCTCAAGACCTACATACGTCATGAAGCTCACGACCTGTCTTGGTGGTAAGAGCTTCACCTTCTCGGAGTAGTGGTTCTCCGAGGAAGTAACTTTGTTTGTGAGCGAGTGCTTTAGTTATAGAGACTGTTTTATATTATATTAATTATAGAGAATGTATTATATTATATTATACAGACACAGAGAGTATTATATTACATTCTTCTAACCCTTATCCGCACCTAATGGTGCATAGGGCATTGCATCAAATAAACGCTTGATCGGCACCTTGTATGGACACATGAAGGTAAGGTGATCAGCCCTCCGCTTCGGGTACCAGTCTAGGGTAATATTTGATAAATATTTGAGTGAAAAAATTACTTATATTTATTTGACCCCCCCCTGGGGATCGAACCCGGGACTTCCAGTACTATAGCCGAGCATGCTGACCATTACACTACGCAGGCGGATATTACATTGCACCACACCGTTAACAATGCTTTTAATATACAAAAAATAAGAATATTTTTCAGTTTCATTTCAAATCGAGGTTATAAGGGTGAAGACTGACCGGAGCATTTCGTCGTAACGTAACATGTTACGATGCGAGCATTCAGGCAGTCAGTACAGCAACCGAGCGCTCCATCCATAGTTTCGGATGCTCGCCGCGAGCAATGTTATAAAGTTATGTTACGACGAAATGCTCCGGTCAGTCTCCATCTTAATGTTTTAACATTTGATTGAATTTGTCCAAGGCGTACCTCTATGAGGGCGTCGTCTATGAGGTGCTGGCGGCGCACTTTGAGACGAAGGTAGGGCATAGGAGGCGAGCTGCCCACTATAGTGTGAAGGAAGGAGACTCTCCTCTCTGCGTACATCCGGATCCGGTTGTCGTAGTACAGGCCCAGGGACTTGGTGGCCGGCGTCAGAATGAAGGAATGCCTCATAAAGGAAAATTTTCTTACTGGCGACAAACAAATTGACAAAGTAATTAATGAATGAAAAATTTAACTGACACGCTAGGAGCGCTGTTGCATGGAATTTTACTGTCCGCCCTCTGGTTAGCATGAAAAATCCGTTTTTTCATGCTAACCGGACTGCCGGACAGTAAAAGATTGGCTTGTACTTTTGTCCGTCTTTTTTCGGATCGGTGCGCTTGATTGTTGTGCGATCACAGTGCGCCTGAACTCGATCACGCTAAACTGTCGTAGTCACTTTTATTTGAAAAAACCGGACTGCCGGACAGTAAAGGTGAGGATTATTTTTTGACATCTCAACATAAATGAAGAAGAATATGGAAGTCTGGACACTTACAGGGCTTACAACCGTCATAGGCCGATAAGTGAACATGAAGTGATCCTATGACGGTCGTAAGCCCTGTAAATGCCCAGAGTTCAGATATTGTTCTTCATCTATGTTAAGATGTCAGAAAATAATCCCTTATGGGATAAATCCAGTACAAAAACTACGATTAATAAAAAAAGTGTCGGAAAACTGAAATCGGTGAAGCAATTACAGGAGCCATTTGGAGTAATTATAGGTTAGGTTAGGTTAGGTTAGGTTAAGTTAGTTAGTGCAATTACTTTTTTTATCGAGATACTGCGGCGACTCGGTCTTGTAGTGGGCGAAGTCCTTGTCCATCTCGATGTTGTCGCTGAGCGTCTCGTTGTAGAACTCCTCGAAGGGGATGTACGGGCGGCGCGAGTCCAGCACGTCCACGCCGAGCAGCTCCGCCAGCGGGTCCTCGTTCTGCGCCTGCCGCGCCTGCTTCCCGGAGCTGTACGGGTTCAGGTGGTCCAGCGCGTCCCCCAGGGCATCCAGCTGCCGGGGCACCGTGATCTCCTCCTCGCGCAGATCGCTCGACTCCATGACGCCCGCCATCAGGTTGGCGTAATACAGGATCTGGAATCGCGCAACTCATTTAGCAAATGTCTATTCTGATCAAATAATAAATACATATGTAAATTAATATGTTTAAACTGTTACATTCGTAGTACCTACTTACATATACACTGTCATGAAAGACATTACTTGTAATTTCATTAATTGATTCGGCAATCACTTTTTGGTAAAATCCATCCATTGAAATTTAAGTTTTACTAAGTAAATACCACTATTTCTTAAAGTCTATTGCGACACGTATTTCGATGAATTCCGCATCATTTTTAAATACCTGTTTGTTACAACAGATTTTAAGAAACAGTGGTATTTACCAAGTAAAACTTAAATTAATAATATCTTATATTATAATAAAGGTTTTCTAGAATTTCAAAGAAATTTGGCTCTCAACAATTTTTTAGTTAAATTTAAAAGAAAACACTTGTTTTTTACAACTTGAGTTTTATTTATTTTATATTTACGGCTAGTTTCGAGAGCTACAGATGCTTCCATCTTCGGGTCTAAATGCATTCTGCATTGTTTTAACGGAGTTTGAACTAAAAAAAAATTAAAAATCATCACACTCTTCCGGAGGAAATAGTTTTGAAATAGGAAAATTCTTGACAGGGTATATTCTTAGATGTTGTGAGATATTTGAACTTAAGTCCGTAACTAAACCGTCCTAAGGGTGCCTGTGCACTACACGGAATTTTACCATCCGGCAGTCCATTTTTTTTACAGTTAAGCATGTTCGAGTTCACGCGCACCGTGATCGCGCACTGATCGAGTGCAACAATCCGGAGAAAGACGGACAAGTTCACAAGCGAATCATCTGTCTTTTCATGCTTACCGGACTGCCGGACAGTATAATTCCGTGTGGTGCACAAACGCTCTAAGTGTGTTAATGTATTGGGTTGATGCAAAAGTAATGACCGTTTTTTATGATCCTAGGTAAAAAATTTTTTTTTTCAAAAATTATGAATAGTATCTTATTTTTTTATGATTCTATTGTATAAAGGATGCTTTCCCTCTACTTTGTATTCAGTTTTGGCCTGGCCAGAGTACAGTAATAACCCCTTGTATTTTTTCAAAATGTCGTTCGATAAAGTGCATTTACGTCATTGTTTACTTTATGAATTCCGTAAAGACAATACCGCGAGTGTGGCAACCAAAAACATTTGTGAAGTGTATGGAACAGAGGTCATCAAAGTTCGACAGGTACGAAGATGGTTTGCAAAATTCCGATCTGGAGATTTTTCACTCATTGATAAACCACGTACCGAACGGCCATTGAAGTCTGATGACGACAAGTTAAAAGTCATAATTGACACCAATCCACGTCTAACCATCAGGGAGATTGTGTCAATGACGGGAGTCAACCAAACAACCGCATTAAGACATTTGAAGCGTATGGAAATGGTTTCGCGGTACGACGTTTGGATACCTCATCAATTGTCGGCTGCCAATTTATTGGATCGTGTTTCAACGCGCGTTGCTTTGAGTGCGAGACAAAACATGAACCTTTTTTGCATCGTTTGGTGACGTTAGATAAGAAATGGGTCGTGTACAACAACGTGACAAGAAAAAGACATTGGACTATACCTGGACAAGCCCCATTAACAACTTCGAATGCCGAAATCCATAAAAAAAAGTTATACTTTGTGTTTGGTGGAATAATAAGGGTATTGTGTATTTTGAACTCTTGGAACACGATAAGACAAGTACAGCAGAACGATATTGTCAGCAATTATCCAAATTGAACATGGTCCTTCAAAAGGATAGACCAGAATGGGTAAACAGAAAAGGGGCAGTGTTTCATGACGACAACGCGCGACCACATGTGGCTATGATGACCCAACACAAGCTAAATGAGTTGAATTGGGATGTTATCAAGCATCCACTGTATTCTCCAGATCTTGCTCTTTCTGATTTTTATTTATTCCAATCACTGCAAAAAAATTTAAATGATGAAAAAAATTAATCAATGGAGCAGGTAAAAACATCCCTTACTTCATTTTTCGCATCAAAATCCACGGAATTTTATACTACTGGTATTAATAAGTTGAAAGAAACATGGGAGAAGGTTATAAGAACTGATGGAAATTATATCATTTATTAAATAAATAATACACAAGAAAAAAATTGAAAAAAAAAAAAATGTAAAAAACGGTCAAAACTTTTGCATCAACCCAATAGATAGGCCACATACCTTCATCAGCTTGGTGGCCGTGGTCACCCTGGGGTCGTCCTGGATGTTGTAGTTCCGGCTGTAGGTGGTGGACATGACCCGGATGGTGATGAGCTGCTGCAGCGCCTCCAGCATGCAGCGCATGTTGCCGGGGCTGAGCTGCGCCCAGCGCCGTGCCAGCCGCGCCTGCCCGCGCGCGCCCAGCTCCGCCGCGGCCTCGCACAGCGCCGGCAGCGCCGACTCCAGGTAGTCCCCCGACCCGATGCCCGGGATCTCGAATATCACCAGCAGGCAGTCCGACACGTCCTCCAGCCAGGGGAACATCGACATCTCTAGCGTTATATCCTCCGCAAACCTTATGAGGCTCGTTATCAGCGTCGGAGTGTACACGTACCCTGGTACCTTAAACAAAATATTCCAGCTAGAAATTTTCAAAATCAACCATATCGCAGTCATACAGGAGAAAGTGACCAAGTGCATTTTTTACAAAAACGTGATCAGACTGTTTGATATCTTACTAACTTAATATTGCCCTGAAAAAAATCCCAAAGGATTTTAAACATGGAAGTATGATATATTGACTTGTTAAAAATGACTAACAGCGTTGATGTTTGTTTTTTTGCCAAGTAAAAGTGACTTAAATAGCCCTCCTGAACATTTCACGTTTTGTTAGCTGGTCACTTTCTCCTGTACGACTACGATATGTTTATCTTTATATATATAAATTTTTTTACGATAATTTACCCAAATATTTTAAGGATAAAATAGTTTTAAACACTTTCATGAACATAGTACTAGAAATAAGGAAAAAAATAAGACAGCCATTTTCGAACAGTCGCAAAATTATATAATGTATAAGGATTTGAAAATGTTTGATGAGATGCCTGAATGTATGAAGAATAAAAAGGGTCTGAAAGAATTTGAAAATAAATGTTTTGTTTACTGTAAGAAGATGTAAATATGTATATATATGATGTAAATTAAGTGTAAAAAATAGTTTGTATTGAACGTAATATAAGCTAACTAAAGAAATAATAAAAAAAATATATAAGAATCATTCATAAAACCCCATTATTGTAAAAGAAAAACTTCCAAAAGGGCGCTTCGCTGTGTTAATTTTTTTTACACTATTGACACATTATATACGGGAAACGCTTGAAAGCGTCTTATACACAATGTTGGTAGATCTTGAAACACTTATAAGCGTTCTATTTGCTTACTTTTGGCAGAGCGAGAGAGACTAATTACGACCCTAATTAATGTACTAATTAGAGTCTGGATTGATGAAAAAAATGTTTGAAACAGTGTATTAAAACAACATCCATGTTTCAATAATACATTGACTGACAGATTGAAAACACAATGTGATATTCACCAAAGATGCAAAAAAAGACTCACTTTTTTCAAATGTTCAAATGCTCTTCTGCAAGAGTCCATATCTAGGGAGGGTTCTGCAACAGTGTCTTCATCTTTATCAGGATCTTTTTCTTTAGCTCTCCACGCTTCTTTTCCCCCCGAATGCTCTGAAACAGCTATTCAAAAAATACATATGTTGAGCGACTTCAGGAAACATGGCTCGTTACTAGATATTTTTTTAGCAGAAATTCGTCCAAATCATGACGCTCGTGGTACTACAAGTCATTGTTTTATAAAAAACAAAAAAAAAGAAACTTCATACTATAGTAATAGAAATCAATATAATGTAAGATGTCATTTGGTAGGATCGCCTATGGTAGGGGTTAAATTGAATATCAAATATATTTTGATTGTATTTTAAATAATGTGTACACCATACAAAACTTAGAAGTTTGCACCTCAGGGTTTGGAATAAAGTAAAATAAATAATGTTAATCCACTCACAACCATCCATTTTCCTATTTTCCTATGCTCTTATCAACAGCATAAAAAAAACATCACTTCCCAGGTTAAAATAAATATTAGTTTCAATGTGGTCATTGAGCCTCGAGGTATGTCAGTAGATATATTATAAATGATCGAGTATGTTAGAAAGTGAAAAAAAGTAGAAAAATATATGTGAGGATATATTTACCTGGTGGATTTTCAACATCGACAACATCCTTTTTTTTTAATGGAAAACACAGAGATAGACAGGAACGTTTACTAAATGCTTCACTCAAAGCGCGAGTCAAGAGATGTGGCGCTGTCTCCCACTGACTACACAACTCTTCCATCCGCTCTTCTGTTAAAATCGAGGGACTATTTTCTCTAAGCGCATCTGCAAATTCACGGGACATTAACAAACATCAAACCCCGTCCATTTTTCATTTGTATTTTATTCATCACTTATTCATGCTTTGTTCAAATTCAAAAGGAGCTTTATAAAAAAGTTGGTAATTTTCATTTGTATCTTACCTGATGTGGAGGAACTGGCACCAAAATTACCAAGCATATTATCATTTTTGCTAGAGCCACTCACGTTAACAATACTAGAAAGGCCATCTTTGCTATTGCTGCAAAACATAGACCATTATTACTAAGCATATATACAACATAATAAAATTTGGACATACATACTAAAAAATACTTAAAACTTCCAACTATACGTTCTTATTCAATTCATTGTACCCTTAAGGATTAATTTGACACTATTAAAATTAACCTTTATTATACACTATTAAAATTAACCTCAGATTGGCAATGTTGAGTGATTTGCCATACAACTGAGCACCTTCCAAACTAACCGAAGAATACATTCAAGATAGAAAGTTAATATCCAAAGGCTTGATAACAGTCCCAACATGTCCAAACATCACAAGCACATTTCTTAGCACTTATTTCAAAAAAACAGTGCTCTAAAAAACTATATATATATATATTTTGATGATATCAATGGATTTTACTAGTTCTAGGATATATTTGTAATGTTTGGATATTGCCGTATTTGTAGCTGTCCCGGCAGATTGTGGTGGATATCATTTGCTTAGATTGGCGTAAATCTAAATATTTAAAAAAGTCGTAAATATTGTGTCGACTGTGACAGAATGTAGAGGCACTAGTGCATTACTGATTGTGATAAACTGGATATGGACGATGACTGGCACCTTTTCAATGCTTGATTATATACCTAAGTAAAATACAATTCAATAAAAACAGTAGCACACGGGTGAGTGATTTCAGCGCTTCATTGATTCCCGTTTGCAAGCAAGTTATTTCCTAATTCTGAACCTGTATCAGTTAAGGATCTATTTTCGGAGATAAAAGCCATCATGTAAACAATATCTTCTCATATTGACATACACATGTCGTTCACTCCTTTCAAGAACGTCATAAATCAAATATTGTAAATTTTCAATTGTGCATGTTTTCGGAATGTCCAGAAAATGTACTGTATCCCAGCAAAAGCGGCATATTTTCAACTTAATATTTACCCGCTACAGGGCAGAAAGTATTGTTTTTGCATTTTGAAGAAAAGGTGTTGTTTAATTATTTTTTTAAATATGCTAAATATTTTTCAAATAGAGAAAAAACCTTCAAGTTTTACCTAAAAAGATCTGTTGCACATTAAAAAGTTCAATAAGTGGCTTGATATTTATTTTTAATACATTGTGTTATATTTTATATAACACAATGTATTAAAAATACATTGTGTTATATAATCTACATGGATAATTGCATGAAAGAACTGAAAGATTTAAATGTTGGAGCCAGAATGAATAATTTGACTGTCTGTTGCCTTTTGTATGCTGACGATGCTGTTCTTCTTGCCGATAGCAGAGAAGACCTGCAGGCGTTGGTGACAAAAGTGTATAATGTGTGCAAGGAAAGTGACTTATTGATGAATGTTAGCAAATCTAAGATTATGGTTTTTGAAAGAGAAGAATGCAGATCTGAATGTGAAATATTGGTAAACGGAGAGATTCTGGAACAGGTAGATGATTTCGTGTATTTAGGTAGTATGTTTTCTAGGGATGGAAAGATTGATAAAGATATAGAAAGGAGAGTGAATGCTGGGAACAAAGTGAACGGTGCACTGAAATCAGTTATAGCAAATAAAAACCTATCAGCGGAAGCTAAACTGGCAGTGCACAACGGAGTACTGGTTCCAACTCTAATGTATGGAAGTGAAACATGGAGTTGGCAAAAGAAGGATGAAAGTAGACTGAATGCAGTCGAAATGCGATCTCTCAGAAGAATGTGTAACAAAACGATGTATGATAGATGTGCGAATAGTGAAATAAGGAAAGAATGCAAAGCTGAGATAAGCATTATCGATAAAATTAAGAAAGGTGTGTTGAGATGGTTTGGACATGTAGAACGAATGAGTGAGGAAAGAACGGTAAAACAAATTTATGAGGCGAATGTTAGCGGGAAAAGAAGCAGAGGAAGACCGAGAAAAACATGGCACGATCAGGTATGCCAAATACTTGAAAGTGGTCAGGTTAGGAGTCGTAACAATCGGCGGGTATGTATGAGGAGATGCATGAACGTGGAAGAGGCGAAGAATGTTTGCAAGGACAGAGTGGTGTGGCGCTCTATTCTCTCTGCCTACCCCTGCGGGGAAACGGCGTGATGGTTAGTTAGTTTTTTTTTTTTAGTTAAAAACATTCTCCTGAAAAATATAGTTTTTTGATTTATGATGTTCTTGTAAGGAGTGAGCGATATGCATGTATCAAATTTTAAAAAATTGCAATACAAAAACAGATAGCAGTTTAAACAACTTAAAACAACATTTAGTAATAGATTCAATACCAGCAAATACAATTGGTGACATTACTGACCTGGGAAAACTTGACTCCTGAGAGCAAGGCGTATGTGTACTAGTTCTAGGGACTTTGTGGGGGGAGGTCTCACACAGGCGGGCCTCCTGCGTGAACAGCTGGATAGCTTGGGCCGCGGCCTCATTCGGAGTTAGGTTTTTTATCTGGAAAAGAGATAATAACTTAACCTTTCCGGAGTATGGTAGTACATATACTACAGTGCGAATTTTTCTCAAAGGAGTATGGTAGTACATGTATTACGTTGATCGTTTTTTACTTTATATAATGAAATATGTGTTGATTGACAGTTTGCAAGCCCTGGATAAAAGTACCAGTTTTCTTTAAATAAAACGTGAAAATCGGAAGTAATATTCTTTTACTCATTTAAAAAAAAAATTCTATCTTCCATAATCCACACATTTAATGATAACAAAGGTATTAAAAAAAACTCACTGCTCATAGAACATACAATTAAATAACTCACTCCCGGAAAGGTTAACTCAATCACTGCAAATATTTGGTTTCAATTCTAATCTCAATGGGAATAGTGTTGGGTTGTGGTCCCGTGGTTAGTGTCGCGGACTCTTAAGTCAGAGTTTCTCGGTTCGAACCCCTCTACCGCAATTTGATACCTATTTCTAATAATGAGCCGCTTAGGCTAACAGAAATAGTATGTCATTGAAATATTTGTGTAAATAATAAAAACACAAATATTTCTCTTTTGAAAAAAAAATTAATAAAAAATAAAAGATTAAATACCGACAGTCCTTACATCGGACACAAAACATTGCAAAAAAGCAATTATACAGAAGAGCTCCGATACAGCTAAGGGTCAGAAGAAATGGAAAAGGATTTCATCTTACCCCTCCACTGGAAGCACAATTCTTGTTATTACAACTAGGGTTTCCGCAACCATCGATCAGCTGATAGAAGTATCGCTCAATGAGTTTCTTGGCCGCCGCTCGTTTCATGCCGTCTTGTTCAATACCGCCTGGTGAGACTGTAACAAAAAGGTATATTTCAATACAGGCACCGTGGTGTACTTGGGTAGACGCTCGACTACGAAACTGGCGTCGCGGGTTTGATTCCCGCAAATTCCAAAATGAATTCAAGAAAGAAACTAAAATTTAACTGGAAAAAAGGATAAAATAAGACTGCCATTTACGAAAAAAACAGAGTCGCAAAATTGTTTAATGTATAAATTGAATAGTTTGAAAATGTATGATGAGATCCCTGAATGTACAAAGAATGAAAAGAGTCTGAAAGAATTTTTAAATAAATGTTTTGTGTATTGTAAGGAAATGTAAATATATATGAGCTAACATAAGAAATAATAAAAAATTTAAAAATTAAAATAAAAAAATTATTTACAATTGGTCTAGGTGTTTGTGATGTATTTTTCACAATTACCTTCGCTATCCTCTATAACTCTCCCACCTCCAGACAATTCCTTTTTAAAAAAGATAATAATAAATAAATAAATGTTGGAACATTTGTAAAGTAAACACTCTACTATATCTTTCAAACGCAAAACATCTCAACACACTTCGGACGGAAAAGGTATTTCTGCCCGTTCAGTCGATTGATTCTTAAGGACGGGAAGGGTATTTTTACCATCTGCGCTGGCCCCATTTCAAAGGCAGCAAAGAAGGCACTATCCAATGTTTTTATCTGAATATTATATACCAATCTCTTTGTTAAAATCTTAATCATATGTACATAATTATCAAATCCCGTGGCCAACAGTCCGCTAATGTAAAAACACACATCAGAAATGTGTTAATACATCATCATGCAGGAAACGATTATAGTGTCTTTTAGATACTGTTGGTAGAGAGGAGTCGCTTATAAGCGTTCTATTTGCTTACTTTTGGTAGCGTGAGACGCACAGAAAACATTATACAGATCGGAATTGGGTTTGCGGTTACTTGTGCTTAGGTTACTTGTGATTAGTATATGACGCTAATTAATATACTAATTAGGGTCAAGATTGATTTTAAAAAATGCGGAATGACGGAAAATCAACAGAAATCATTAGAATCCTAGCTGTCCATCAAACCTCATCCCTTAGTTTTTCCCTCTACCTCCTTCCCTAAACTCCCTTTTTCTTTTTCCTTCTTTATTATCATCAATTTGTAATTGTCATAAATATTTAGTAAAATATAAATTAGTTGCATAACACATTGACTGCCACAGCAAATGTCAGAAATCCAGTCTAAAAAGCCAATGTCATTTAATCATATTATATTATTAAAAACTTTAATTATAGTACATAATTATATTTTCTGTTAATTTTTCATTTAAATCTGTTCATGTAAGCCACCATTTATTTTTTGTTCTCTTCCTAGAAGCCATCTATCCATATTAGCACTGATATACTTACTAGGAATTTTATCGTACCTGCATGAAGCGTGCAAGTAAACACAGTACGAGATAAGTCGTAGTCGGCGTCCTAGCAAAGAACACAATCTACGAGTTATCTCGTAGTTGGCAGTCAACGTGTTGATTAATACAGCAGTAATTTGTAATTTATATTTTTTGATGTTTAAGCATTATCTACCCTGTGATTGCAAACAGCTATATAAGGTATCAAACGTTTTGATCAATATCACTAGTCAGTATTTGGTTGGTTGGAAGATATTACTTTTTAGCATTAATCCCGGCAATGTACATATTTATTTTTTGTATATGTTTGAATAAATAAAAAGAGTAAGGGCGTTTGTCCACTACACGGGATTTCACCGCCGGCAGTCCGGTTTTGAAAAATGAAAACGACTACGACAGCATGATCAAATTAACGTGCAACGTGCTCACGCACCGATCAATAGCTCCGATCCGAAGAAAGATTAATAAAAGCACAAGCCAATCTAAGTCAATCGTCGTTTTAAAACGCTAACTGACGTGCTGGACGGTAAAATTACACGGAATTCCGGGTAGTGGACAAGCGCCCTAAGGGTGGACAAATTACTTGTGATTATGAAGATACAAACCATACATGAATTAAACTTATGTTTACCTGCAGCAGATTCAGTGATAATCTCGGTCTCACGGTCGGGAGTAGAACTGCCTTCTTTACTACTCCTGAAAAGGCAATTTTATTACAATAAGTATACGATTTTTTTATGAAACAAATGGAAATCCTTTTCTACCAAAAAGCTCAACCTGAAAAAAGCTTTGAATACTACTTAGAATACGTTACGGAAACATTGCATTTTAATATAAACTTTTTACTCTAACAACTTCATCATCTGTCAATTATGTCATAAATTCTACGAAAACCAAAAAGAACATAAAATTTTTAAGTAAATATAAAATACGATGAATAATTCGGTCCATTTTGCGACAAATAATACGAAATTGAGATTGATGATTTAAAATAATACAAAATAAAAAATGACAGATTTGACAAGTTCGGATGATGCGACTGTTTTCTAAAAAATAACTTAACCTCAAATATCTCTAAACTCCCGAATGAAGTAAACAATACGTCTTTTATTTTAAAACGAGAAAATGAAACATTTACGACGTATATTTTTGCAAATCATTGATCACGGATAAACGAGAGACAAAGGACGAATTATATTCATTTACTAATGACAATCACCTCGAAGCTTCCTCTGACTCGTCCTTTGAGCTCATTGACAAAACTTACTTGAAAAATCTTTGTTACTGTTTACATACGCGAAAAATAAATTATTGTTGTAGATAATATATTAAAATCATGCAATATGAAATAACAACAAACGATTCCTATCAAAAATCACACGAGTTTTCCATGACCATAGAATAAGAAATAATTAAATATAGAAACATAGACATTAAAATATTCAGGTGAGGTAGGTACCTTAAAAATATAGTGAATTGCGGGTGCCTAAGTTTATAAATTTGCAAGTTAAATTTAAATCGTACATCCAAGTAATTTTTTACTCGCTTAGAATCATTTAATTGTATAAACTTATGCCTTTAACGAGATAGGGAGTGTTTTTACCGAGATTGTTTTTTTTCGTGAATGACGTTATATTATGGTAACTCTAATCATAAACCTTAGTAAACCGAATAATTAGAAATAATGTTCAAAACTTATGCAGTTGTAGTCTTAGTAAAAACATAATAAGTGGTATTGTATTAACCGGATCCAAAAATATAAAGTAGCACTTCATTCAATATTACAAGGCTTTTTCCATTTTTTGGAAAATATTAACTTAAAACAAACAGTTTACTACTGCAATGTCAGGCATTTTTCAATTTTCATACATAAATATAAAATATTGTTTGTTTTCGGTTTCGTGAATAAGGAATTTCGAAAGCAGAAATGAAAATGGAAAATAGCAATGGAAAGAATAATCCAAAACACACGTACGTGTCCCAAGTCGGGGTACCAATCAGAATATTTTTCATTCTATCGGAATTGAGTACATACTGCTGTTTTTCCATAACTAATTCCCTATTAAAAATGATACATGTAAGTTACCACATAAAATTGTAAATGCAAATCTAATTTTTCAATTATCATTTCATGGATAGTATGTCGAATCCAGTATTCCCCTTTTACGAATTGAATACTGGAATGTTTAATGGGAATAACGGAATACTAATATAATTCAAATTTTCCTAAGGCAGGATGAAAATACCTTCGCATGGGCAAGCATCAAATATTTACCATAGACTGAATAAGCACTCGCCTACCTACGTAGAATGTTTTTTTTATCCATGGTTAAAAGAAAACTTTTTGTTGTACAAAAATATTGTTGTGATACGTTCGAAAGTCTTTTTTTCGTTAATTTCCTTTTGTCGTTCCGCGAATTTTCAGTATATAATCTTTATTGCTACGCTTTGCAGTGTCAAATCAAAACGTTTGTCTTTCTTGTTTGGATAGTAAGATTTTTCATATGTGTAAACCATCGATTCTTTTTCCAAAATAGACATGGTTAGGACAAAATTGGGTATACATAGACTCGATAAATATTGTCATTTAGCGTTGTAAAATTGAAACGTTTGATGCACAATTGAATGCGATAATGATGACTACCGAAAGAAGTTTGGAAATTTTAAAAGGTTTTCAGGTGTATCCTTTTTAATACGGTTTATTATACACAACTCTACCCCTTTTTATCTGACGTTTATAGCTCCTTCCATGGGCATCTTTGAAGTAAACCATGAGCTCTGCGATAAGGTTCAAACGCTGGATATAACGGAATTACTTGAAAAGTATATCATTGATTGCATAGTAAGCAGCAAGTATTTTACAATATCGCTCACTCCTTTCAACACCGTCATATATCAAAAAACTTGATTTTTCAGATCGTTTTTAAAGTATAAACATACAATAAAATGTATTAAAAATAAATATTAAGCCACTTATTGAACTTTTTTACTGTGCAACAGATCTTTTTAGGTAAAGCCTGAAAGTTTTTTATCCATTTGAAAAATATTTAGTATATAAAAAAACAATTAAACAATACCTTTTCTTCAAAATGCAAAAACCACACTTTCTGCCCTGTAGCGGGTAAATATTAAGTTAAAAATATGCCGCTTTTGCTTAGATATAGTACATTTTCTGGGCATGCCGAAAACATGCACAACTGAAATTGACAATTTTTGAAATATGACATTGTTGAACGGAGTGAGCGATATGTGACCTATTTTTGCATTGTTTTTTTTCATATAAATTGTATATTACATGTTAGAGTTTATCTTATTACTGACACAAATATTATTGTTAATTGAATGATCGAATTTTATTAAAAAATTCTGCAAATGTCGTGTGTAGAAAGTTGCATAAATCCCCCATAGTAAATTCTTTAACTCACAAAATGCAGTAATTGGATGAATCTTCGAGATGGAGACACAGGTGAATATAATTCATTTAAATATTTATAATTCACGATACAAATGTGTTTATTGATGGTTAAATCCAATTATTCTGTCTTTATTTCCAGGAAAAGTACTATGGCAAAATAACGAAGATATGTCATGTCCGGATATGGAACATGAAGCCAAGGTCCCGAAAAAGATACTAAAATGCCGAATCGTTTCCCGGGAAATGAATTTTAGCTCCATTGAACCAATGGAAAAATTTAGAGTAGAGCAGGTATAAATGTCTTTGTGTTCTTAGTTTTTCAATTTGTTGCTTGCTTACAGCAGGCCTGGCCAGCCAGAATAGCATCCCGGGCCGCATTGATTACTTAAAAATTTCCCAAGGGCCGCATACAGACATTAGAATTTTTTATAACAATGAATTTCATACTGATTGACTTTTTGTAAGTGCATATTAAAACAAAGTGAATGGTGCACTGAAATCAGTTATAGCAAATAAAATCCTATCAGCGGAAGCTAAACTGGCAGTGCACAACGGAGTCCTGGTTCCAACTCTAATGTATGGAAGTGAAACATGGAGTTGGCAAAATAAGGATGAAAGTAGACTGAATGCAGTCGAAATGCGATCTCTCAAAAGAATGTGCGACAAAACGATGTATGATTGATGTGCGAATAGTGAAATAAGGAAGTAATGCAAAGCTGAGATAAGCATTATCGATAAAATTAAGAAAGGTGTGTTGAGATGGTTTGGACATGTAGAACGAATGAGTGAGGAAAGAACGGTAAAACAAATTTATGAGGCGAATGTTAGTGGGAAAAGAAGCAGAGGAAGACCGCGAAAAACATGGACGATCAGGTATGCCAAATACTTGAAAGTGGTCAGGTTAGGAGTCGTAACAATCGGCGGGTATGTATGAGGAGATGCATGAACGTGAAAGAGGCGAAGAATGTTTGCAAGGACAGAGTGGTGTGGCGCTCTATTCTCTCTGCCTACCCCTGCGGGGTAGCGGCGTGATGGTTAGTTAGTTTATTATAAATAATTTGAATGCGGAGGTAATTAGAAAGTAAAATCACGGTAATTGTGAAGAAAGAAAACATTACTACAATCAGAAGTGAGTAGAAAACATACAATGAACCAACAAAAAATGTATTGGTATAGTAATAAACATTGCAGAAAATTTTAACGATCAACATTATCAATTAGGACACATAAATCAAACAATATTAACATTTTTATTGTAATAAAAACCAATTTATAAATGACCACTCAGTTTGAGAATTGAGTTTCCCTTCGCTTACTTAATTTTTCTAAATCTAGTTCAATAGTTGAAGTGGTACGCTTAAACTGGTTTTCGAGATTTTTTGAGATTGCGTTAAATTGGCAATGCTGAAGAACGTGCGAACGGATATTGTTCACTGTTTTTATAACAACATTCATGACTTGGCTCATAGAATACTTGAGGGCATAAATTTTGTTGATTCATCAAACCGTGTATCACAAATATATCACTGGTTTAAAAATATATTCTTCATATGTATGAATTTATTTATATGTATGCGACCTGCGGCCATGTGGCCGCGGGCCGCAGGTTGGCCACCGGTGGCTTACAGCAAACAGCAATATTCATATGTTAACAGAGATGAAGCCGTTACTGATATGAGACTATGAAAGTCTGGACATTTACAGGGCTCGCGACTTGTCATATGAACGCCTACAATATATTATATCAAGTCTATGTTATGCAATCAGGTTTTAATTAAAGTTCTCAATCACGAGAGTGAATTGAAAATCCTTAATTATTTGTGTCCTGGCTCCATCACACTAACGTAAATTTGAATTAAAGAGATCTTCAGAGTACTTTGCATGCCTCCTGAGAGCCTTAATCAAGCTTCCCGTTTTTGCAAGGCAAATTTTGCAACAATCCGTCGGCAATTCTCGTCCCAACTTGGGAACGCGAATCTGTCTTGGGAGAATCCAAGTGAGATGGCAGCCGACAGAAAAGCCTTAGGGCAGTTTGTGGACTCCATATACTCTATATAGGGAGTGGAAATGGTTGAATATTAACACATCTTGTGTGGGAGGCGAATTTTTACAGTCCTCAGTCTGCCGATTAGGTGACTGTAGACTGTTTTTTTCCTTATATTGCGATGTTTAAGGTTTACAGTGACATCTGTTGAATTTTCATGAAAGTATATCTCGGGACTGTCCCATTCTTACCACTGGTACCACTCTTTAGTAAATACACCACAACACAATCACTACAACATCATGCAAACAATACTACCCGTCACCACCATAGCACTATTTACACACTTAAATATGAGAAATGTTGTTTGCATGCTGTTGTAGTGATTGTCCTGACGAAGTGACGGGTACGTCTCAAAACCGGTAGATATAAAAATCTCAGTGTGTGGTTATAAACTAATATTACTAACATTTTTGTAAAAAATATAAACATTTTATATTATAATACAGTTGACGCTCTCTTAACCAGCGCCGCTTTCACCAGCCTCTTCTAGGAAAGCTAGGCTTGAATTTTCGGAATCATATGTGGCTTTTTCCTGTACATAGTTTTTACAGTTTGTTAAATGTTAATTCTTAATGTGTGAGCTAATACATAATAAAAATTCTGTTTTCTTAGTGTTTTGACAAAATTGTGTTTTTTTCTTCCTTGCAAAAGTGATTTTTTAAATGTGTTTTTCACTACCTTCTCTTTAACCGGCTTTTTTCTTATCCAGCCCTGAGTCGGTCCCATCAAGGCCGGTTAAGAGAGTGTCTACTGTACATTACTTATAACCCTTATCCGCACCCAATGGTGCATAGGGCACTGCATCGAACGCAGACGAACGCATGACGCAGTGTTTTCTTGATCATTACTTACATGAAGGCAAGGTGATCACTCTTGCGCTTCAGGAACCAGTCCAGGGTAATAATAAATAAATATTACAGTGTAAAATCACTAATATTTATTTTCACCCCCCCTGGGAATCGAACCCTCCAGCACGGTAGCTAAACACGCTGACCATTACACCACGGAGGCGGACAAAAACTGTACATTACAAATAATAAAGTTTCTACATAACTTTATTTTTTTAAATATTTTGTTGCAGAAAGTATTATTTAAAGGCCGGTGTTTAGAAGAATGGTTCTTTGAATTTGGATTTGTGATACCTAAATCTACAAACACTTGGCAGTCCATCATAGAATCTGCGCCGGAATCTCAGATGATGCCTGCTAATGTACTCAAGTATGTTTCTTTCATTTCTATATTTGTTATACCTAAATCTACAAGCACTTGGCAGTCCATCATAGAATCTGCGCTGGAATCTCAGATGATGCCTGCTAATGTACTCAAGTATGTTTCTTTCATTTCTATATTTTTATACAAATCTTGGATTAAATTTCAAGTCATTACTGACTTAAAACTACTTTTACTTATAAAATAGAATTGTGGTACCCACGCCCTAAAGCGAAGTTGTTTCTTTAATGATAGGGTGGTACACCACCTATAAATTCCCAATTGTCAGCTTACTGATGTTGCCGACATAATTATGTAGTAATCAAAACCTTTTTATACTATTAAGTTTATTTTAATATTAAACCTTTTGGTTAAATATTTGTTCATAAAAGTTTGTTGTTTATTTCCATACATTAAGTTCTGCACTTCTACAATAAAACAACTGTAGTTTTTTGCCACTTTTATTTTATTTGACCGGTGATCAAATAAAATAAACGTGGAAAAAACTACACAGTTGATGTTTTATTATATAAAATGAAGTTCAGCCAAGAAATGTCAGTACAAAACTTGTGCATTGTAAATTGGGCATTCTATAAAGGTGGAGACTGACCGGAGCATTTCGTTGTAACGTAACACGTTACGATGCGAGCTTTCAGGCAGTCAGTACACCGAGCCGAGCGCTCCATCCATAGTTTCGGATGCTCGGTGATGTTCGCCACGAGCGATGTTACGACGAAATGCTCCGGTCAATCTCCACCTTAATGACTTACATATAATAAAATTAGATTTTTGGTTACAGTGGGAACGTAATCATTGAGACCAAGTTCTTCGACGGAGATCTTCTAATCACAATGTCTAAAGTGAGACTATTCTATGTTTAGTTTTCTTTTTATTTTCTATTCACCACTGCTGCCTCCTTCGTTGTACATTCTGTGAATGTATTTGACGCCGTAATTAGTGTAATAATTGTTATTTCTTAATCCACAATAAAAACCATATTTTGTCACCCCTCGGTTACTACATATTGTCAATGTTAGGTTCGGCTCATCTATGTCATTACACATTAGTAGGATGTGATGTATTTTGTATGATTTGTGCATTCGGAAATTCGACATGTGCTGTGAGCATTATAGAACATCATTGCCAATTGATAAGCGTTAAGTATAAATATAGTTGTGAAAACAAGTTTCTATTTTTTAAGAATAATTATTTTAACATTAAACTTATTACCATAATAATAGTAATGATCAGAATATAATTTTATCAAAATTGTATTTGCAATGATTGAATAAAACACTTTTGTTTTTATACCACTTGAGTTTTATTGAAGACTACTAGTTTCAGAAGCTAGCTTCCATCATTCAGGTCTGAATAAAAACTGTTTTTATTCAGACCTTAATGATGGAAGTTTAGCTTCTGAAACTAGTAGTCTTCAATAAAACTCAAGTGGTATAAAAACAAAATTGTTTTATTTAATCATTGTAACATGTCTTACCACAATGTTAGTGCCGAAACAATTAATTTAAAAAATTGTATTTATTAGAGAAATTGAAAAAGATGAGATGATATTTTAATTGGCAACCTATTCGTTAGTTTTAACCCTAAAATTAAATGTGTTTAGTGTGAATTATAGGTAAAACTTATTCTCGTTAATTCCGTAGAACCGGAGAATCCCATAGTCAGGACCAATCGCCACAATTGTGAATCGGCATAAATCGAACCAACGCAAAATGAGGTTTACCTGTAGTTTGAGTTTTGGGGTCTGAAATGTATGATTCATCCCCTGATACGTACACAATTTTGGAGTGTGGATTATTACATTAGGTGTTTATTTTGTCCAGACAGGAGTCTATGTCTTGGTTAATGAGTTGTAAAAACAGTAGCGTGGCCGACTCACATGTTTTGAGGTTAGCCTGGATGACTTTTATAGTGTGTTCATAATTAATAACCTTAATTCACCCTAATATTTTATAAGTTACTTGCCTCTGGTGCGCTGCGCACTATGGATTTATGGCCAATGTTTTGTACAACCTGTTTGTTACTGCACAGCTTCGTTGACTTTCACACCGCGGCACATGGTGCTCTCCTCAATACCTCTGGCACACCTCTTTATTTTTCCAATGAGCTACAAGGAGTTTCCTTAACTGTGCATGGAAAACCCAGGCTAAGCCAGGAATTGTCATGTCTAAAATCCACTTTACATGGCGAATTCAAATTAACCCAAACCATTACACAAAATGGTGTTAATAAAATCACTAAATCAGTACTTATATGGGAAGGCTGTATAAAATTCTTACATTTGATCAATTAATAAAAATTGTTTATTTTTGGCAATCCGTCCTATGTAGTATTACATGTACCATTACGATTTACTGTTACAGTTTACCATTACAATTTATAATAAATCACTCTTAAAAATTTACGTGATTCTCCCAGAAATTTTCCGATATGATAATTTAAGGATGGGGAGAGAGATGACAGGAGTGATTGTAAAATTTATAGGAAAATGGACTTTCAATGAGATACCTATCATTCTTCATTAATTGATTTAGCAGTCACTCTAGCAATCCATGTTTAATTTAACTTTTACTCGGTTATTTCTTTAAATCTATTGTGACATGTTTTTAGATGCATTCCGCATCATTTTCAAATACTGTATGTAAAGCTAAGTCTATATTTTAGAGTTGTGTCCTTGGGACTCACGTACGGTGTTTGAACATGTTGAGGAATGCATTAATACACGTGTCACAATAGGTTTTAGAAAGAGTGCTATTTACCGAGATCTGCATCAGTGAGATGAATCATCAAGGAGAATATTGTTGGTGGTCTCTTTGTCAAGATTCACACCATGACCTCTGAATGATATACATTTAAAAAAGGTGGCTATTTATGTAGCAGTGTCCAATTCCCAGCCGATAGACTTTTATACTATATTAACCTTTGATTTTGCTGGTTTCTTCCCATTGGAAATTATAGGAATAGATTAAAACCAATATTTTTAGCTTTTCCACTTTTTTATTTGACCAGCGACCGGGTTTCGTCGTTACCGACATCATCAGACTGGTGAGAGGCTATACAAATTGTTATGTTATATATAAAAGAAGGCAGGAGTTGATAACCATGATTTGATATAATTTTATGAGAAATTAATTTAATTTGAGTGAATTTAAGTATTGTATGATATTTAAAATATTTTTTATAAAGGTTTTTTTGTATTAAAAGCACGATTTTATATAAAGTTATAATAGATTATATAAAATCGTGCTTTCAATACAAAAAAAAAAAAAAACCTTTATAAAAAATATTTTAAATATCATACAATACTTAAATTCACTCAAATTAAATTAATTTCTCATAAAATTATATCAAATCATGGTTATCAACTCCTGCCTTCTTTTATATATAACATAACAATTTGTATAGCCTCTCACCAGTCTGATGATGTCGGTAACGACGAAACCCGGTCGCTGGTCAAATAAAAAAGTGGAAAAGCTAAAAATATTGGTTTTAATCTAATAATAAATTAAAAATGCAATTCCATCACGAAGTGTCAGTGGATAATATAAATCTATTATAGGAATATTTAGCCTAGCTGGAAAATACAAGTCTGAGATATAGACTTGAAAGTGAAGGAGAAAGAGATGAAAGTTACAGCCTCTCTAGCCAGCCTGTTCACCTGTACATTTCCACTCATTCACGAGTGGGCTGGGAATTCAATACAAATACATAATCAACGATCTTGTATGTATATAATATATATTGTACAAGCTTAAATATTTGTATACTACATGAAACATACTGCCACAATTCAGCAAATTAAAATCAATACTAAAAATGAGGTATTTGTTACTCATTGTCTGTTTTCACCGTTTATTGTTGTCACTGAGTATGTTTACCAACTCCTCTGTTTGCTGACCTTGAATAATGAAAAATAGTAACCAATTCAAAGACCATTTTACTTATTTACTCTTAACATACCAAATAGCAAATTATTTTTTATTAATTAAAATGTAACTTTCTTATAAAATCGCTATAAAACGAAGTTATATTTTAATTGTAAAATGGAAAATCACAAAGTTAGTGTGCTTCAAATATAAATTATATAATTTATTTATTGCTCTTTAATTTAAAAAAAATCTATTGTACATATATTGATTTTTTTTTAAAGTGGAGGTTGTTTGTTTTGCCTTTCGTCTAGTATTGACATTGTACTTTATTCATGAAGAGTTTGAACATAATGCCATTTAATTATTTCTCAATATTTTTTCGTTTACATAATGTATTGCCAATACCTATTTATTGAAAGTTTGTAATGATTGTGTATGCAGATAAGATATTTTCAAATTATAATTTGTGTGAATAGAATATTTGAAAAAAACTCGCCAAACTTTATAAAGCAGCAATCAGCTTTATTGTGTAAAGCAAAACTTGTTACAGAATAAAAACTCAAAATGGCAGTTTCTTTCCATTTGTGTTAGCATTTTTTGTTTTCTTGTCCTAGCATTTCATTGCATTCTTATTTATGTAGCCACACTCTAGTTTATTATGGTCTAATTTTTGAAATATTTATTAATATTTTCATAAAATTTTAGCAAATTATTCCATTTTTACTGTTTCTTAAATTTTCACCATAAAAATATCTACAGTAATGATGTATTTAGCATTTAAGATCTTACCTGAGATTTTTTATTGTATATTTCCAAAAATGTGATAATGTGTATAAAGTTTTAGTGGGGAGTTGGGATGGAGAGTAATAAAAATGCAGAAGATAAATATAACTGACTTTTATTATTTTAGCAGGTGCTACAAAGTGATGTTGACAATGTTTGCCCCGCACAATCATAACTCATAGAAAGGGCAATAGGTAACGAGAGGGAACCGCAGTTGTATCAATATCTTGTATTAAACAAACACCTACTAAATAACTCGCTATTACATATTATAACGTTCACATAATAGCTATATTTTTATTTTCTTTATACATTTAAAATTTCATTCTAGCAGTTCATTTAGTAGAAAAATAACTTATCGTAATTCGTCAATATTATCTCACTTAGTTTCGGTACAATATAGGTTAGATTAGGTTAGGTCATCGAATATAAATACAACATGAAGACTCGTTATTTTTTTTTCTCGTGAAGCGGACATTTTCATTGGCAACGATGTATTTATGAAACAATAAATGACTTTAAATAAATATTTCACCAATAAAAAACAGTCACAAATAAAACTTATTACAAACGCAAAAATATCACGCAACACATATATTAAATATTTATGTAAACTTCAATTAGAATAAAATATTCACATGAAAGAAAACAGTTTTTATATATTTTTTTTATTAATATTTTCAATATTTTCTTAAACAAATCTTCTAGAATAACGATTTTGTCATAAATCTTAATATATTATGTATTTTTCATATTCACCATTAATATCTAGTCGCGACAATAGAATCCATCGTAGCTTTCACATTGTTACGTTTACGGGGAAAGGAGAATTGTATCAATCGAGACATCGGTTAATAAGTACATTTTCACATGGAACCGTCTGCTTGGGGCTGTATGGAATGTAGAACTTAACGCCAATTACAATATAGGCACCCAAATGATTAAACACTACTTTTCTCTACTTTGTACAAATGTGTATCGAACATTGTAATCGTAATCTATTAAGGATAAAGATACAATATCATCAGATTTAATTACTTAGAAATGCTAACACTTGGGAGCTGTAACTACGTATGTAGTTACACCTTCCATCCGACGTCTTCAGCGCTGAAGCGCACAAATTTTACAAAATATATTACTTTATAAAACATTTCTTCCTAAATATGAATATAATATTTATGTTTATTTACAAATTTTGACAATACATGCATTTGTATAGTGTAAATAATTTTGTTTATAAAATATACCAGCTTAACGCTGTTTATTGAGATGAAAAGCAGCCTCAGTATTAATATTATTCTTCGTAACGATACAGAATGTCATAAACTATTTAAAATACAATTTAACTGGTCACACAATGGAATGCCAGGTATTTATGCTAAGACAGTTTGGACCATCTGTATTAAGTAATAGATCCGTGTCTATGGAAAGATCAGCTCGGACTACTAACTTTATCACACAGCGGGTTCACGGGTGTGAATGCACCGCACAATATGCATTAGTATTAGTTCTAATTCTAGATCCGACTAAGTCCCGTATTCTCGTCGAGAGAACAGGATCGGGGAAGGTAGTTAATATCATCTTGGGGGTAATAAATAAGGCACAGATACCATTTACCATCACTTTTATCATTGCACTTGTTTCAATATTTAAGATTACACAATCGCAAATTGCACACAGTCGTTTAATATAAGAAAAGTGATTTGTACTAAATATTCATGATTTATAGTAAACGTAATTTTTATAATATAAATGTATCTTTAATGAAATTAAATATTCGCATGATTTGTAAATAGATTTCTAAATATCGTAAATAATTTATTTATATAAAATATAAAGGTATATGCTTTTCATATTGGAATGTCCAAAATAATACAATGCATGCATTTTACGTAATATAACGGTAGTTCGCATGCCATCGACCCTTTTCTATTAAGAAATGGAAGACAGAGAACTCTACAAAAGTTTATTTCGCTGTGTCGTAAATTCTAATTTTATTTTCTAATTATACCAATATGTATTTTGTAAACAAAATACTATAATATACGTCCCTGCATTTCAACACAACAGTGTGTAAAGTACGTCTATTTAAAAAATGCGAGCCTTGATAAATCCGAATCATCCGCGCATCAGATTTGAAAACGTAAGTCATTAATTCGTTTTAATTTCCGTTTAGAAAAACATGGCTGGATCCAACGGAGGCAATAACACACTGTAATTCCATAACACGTAGAATTTACATAATAACATCTTAACAATAATAATATGCGGAAGCATAAAAGCTTAACAATCCAAAGAGGAGATCGACTGAAAGGCCTCGACAAGGATAAAATGTATTCTGCGAATACAATATCCAGTTCAGATACAGGAAGAAGCGAGGACCTTTGCAGGGAAGACTTCCAGGTTGGAACACTAAAGTAAGATTGCACCCGGCGGTAGTGACTACTTCCTGGAGGCGCGTGCTACGGCGGCCTGTAAGAGCGCTAACTGACTCAAGAGGTTGGAATTTGACTGTTCCAGGGACTCCACTCGCTTGCGGTAGTCCGAGTTCTCTCCGGCCAAGATCTCCACTTTTCTCTCTAGCTGGTCCATGTATTCCTTTTTCTTGCGTCTGCTTTCTTGTGCCGATATCTGGTCAAAAATAAAGGCTCATTAATTTACTGTAATTATTTTCCATTATGCTGCAGTCAAAAGTTACGTTGGGAATGTGCTTACCTTGTTCTTTATTTTACGGCGAATCTTTTTTAATGATTTTTCTTCTGTCTTAGTGAGTGGTAGGCGGGTGGGTACTGGATATCCTTCGGCGAGTAATGTGCGCTTTTCTTCATCTGTCAATTCTAGTGTTCCTGTTGAGCCTTTCTGTAATAGAAAAATCTCAAATTAAGTAACAATAGTCATCTCTAAACGTAAATATACATTTAAAACATGTGTATTCTTTACACATTTCTAATTTCAAACGATCATTTCAGGGCCATAATATTTCAGTTTGTGAAATATTAAGACTATTCTTTGTCCTATTAAAAAAATCTTTAAACCCTTTTTCTCATTAATTATGCTTTTTAAATTAAAAAAAACCCATCTCACTTATGAAAGCGAGAAATATGATACCTTTTTAGCATTAAGGCCCAATGATCAATAACCCGTAACTTAATTTTCTCTAAAGTATCATTTTGCTGTTTGAATTCGGACGATGAACAAATTCTTAAGTAAAATCTCCCGACATTTTTAGCTCTCATAACTCAACCATTTTTCAACAATAATTGTGTGACTAAATGCAAAATAAAGGTACCTTTACTTCTGGGCTTACTTTTTTCTGCTTAGCCACCTTCAGAACTGTCTTGAACAGCTGAGCAAGAATGTGAAAAGGAGTTCGCAATGAACTGTTCTTCACATTTCCCTAAAATGTACTTATACGATCCCAAGGTGTAATTATACTACCTCAAAATTAGTTTATACTAATCGAAATGTGTTTTTTGAGAGGATTTAATGGGATTATTTCATATTATGTATAACCTAGTTCTATAAACTAAAAAATAAGCAGTATTTTGAATAAATGATTTGGAAATATGTACAAGAATCATATACTTAAGTTACTTCACTGCTAACTTAGAATCAATGAACTGTATAAACTCATGCCTCTAGCGAGTGTTTTTGCCTAGAATTTTTACTCGTGAATTACATTAAATTATAGTAACGCTTAACATAAAGAGTAAATCCACTTACGAGTAGGCATAGGCTATAAAGGTGGGGATTGACCGGAGCATTTCGTCATAACGTAACATTCACGGTGAGCATCCGAACATCGGACGGAGTACTCGGAATTCGCTTGGCTCGCTGTACTGACTATACGAATGCTCGCATCGTAACATGTTGCGTTACGACGAAATGACTCCGTTCAGTTAAACTTAAAAAGTTAGAGCCTGAGTAGGGTCATGATAAGCAGTGTTGCATATGCCGTAGCTAGATTTCAGAGTAACTTGGACCTAAGGTAATTTAAAAAAATATATATGGAAATATGTAGACTAACCGGTTGAGTGCTGATGAGCGGTGTGTGGATGGGCTGGCGCTGGTGGTGGGCAGGCGAGTACACGTGAGTGGAGCTGCGGCCTCGGGGGCCCGGGGGCGCAGTGGGAGGCGGCGGGGAGGGGGACAGGCCCCCTTCGCTGTCCTCACTGGACAGGGACGACGGTGGAGTGGGGGGCAGACCAAAACCTAAACCAAACAAAGGATATAACTTAGTTTTTCAAATTTATGAGAATAATGAGTCATCCTGCAAACCTAATTAATGTATGAATTATACTTATTTACTATATCATAAAAAAATACTTAACATCTTTACTTTATTTTATCATGCAATATTTCATTAAGGCCTAGCCACATAATTTTCTTTAAACCCAATTAAAATTTGGCATAATTATTTTTCTTTTCTCAAAACACCATTTTTGCATTCAAACAATAAGTTTTTCTTTGAAATAATTATATGGTATTGGAAAGAAAAGAATTACTAAAAGGTAAGTAATTTAAAAAAATATATTCAAATATTTTTTCTTTATGTATTCCAAAAAACAAAAAAATATCCAATATACATTCTTTTAAAAAATCGAGAGTAAGGACACATCCTGCATGGCTCAGCGTATTCTGATTTGAACGCTTGAGATCTGGGCCTTAATATCTAAACACCCTTGATAAATATTATATTAACTTGTGCTAAGGGACAACTGGAATTTGACCCAAAACCTTCTGTACAAAGTAATCATGAACAAACATAACCCTAACATGGCATAGCTGGTGACGACACCAGTTATGCCATGTTAGGGTGCTTCCGTTGTCCCGATGACGAATATCAGTATATTTCTTTAATCTACACCTAGTTGTGTAAAGATCACTGCATCAAATAATGAAGTACTCTCTTGGTGACAAGCTGTTTTTCACTGAATCCTTATTTGTATTTTTTTTTATTTGACTGAGTATAAATGATATAGAATATGATGAATCTAGACTGGGAAAGCCATAAATATCAACGGTGAAAGCCAGCAGATTCGAGATCAGATACACATAACTATGTCAGGGGTTGAAACAGTAGAAAGGCTGATACTGCGAAGGAAAACAACCACATTATTTTCTTCCAAGAAAATTCAATGAAGTAAATCAGCAATTATCTAAGACAACTAAGAAAGACTTAATGGTAAGTACATGAAAGTTAAGTGATCAGTCATGCGCTTCATAACACTGTCTTGGCTTATTTAGAGCAATTTATAAACTTATATAAGTAAGACTTACCGGAGGTATTGGGCTCCAGCTTGATGCTGAGTTTAGGCAGAGAAGCAAGACCACTTGAACCGAATAATAGAGGTGTCCCCCTTCTGAGTGCGCTCTGTGGTAAGTGTATATTGCCAGTCTGTAAAAAGGTAAACAAACATTCAATACATAATTCCAAAATATAATATGTGGATATGCTCTTTCAAGTACTTCAGTAGATCATTTTATAAACAAAGATTTCCCTTTTACATGCCCAATAAGTCATGAGACACTGCATCAGGTTATGGAGAATTATCTTTATGGTAAATAATCTATGACATCAGATAATCGGATCTCCCGCCACCTCTTATGCTGCAAGGTCTGTCTTACGACTCATTTAAAACAGACTCTGTTACCTTCTTTTTTCTATCTATCTTCAGTAGCAATAGGATAATCCGCCAAAGAGGATCAATCCCTCCCAACCCCACTTAAAATTTTTTTAATTATCTTAATACATTTTGGAAGGGTATTTTTTACGCCTGCAGACCGCTGGCGACAGGATTTGATAATTATGTACATATAGTTAAGACCTTAACAAAGAGATTGGTATATAATATTCATATACATAACAACAAAAAAATAATAAATATGTAATTCCTTCTTCTCTGCCTTTGAAATGAGGCCGGCGCAAAAGATGAAAATACCCTTCTCGACCTAAGGCATCAATCGACTGCACGGGTAGAAATACTCTTCTCGTATGAAGTGTGTTAAGTTATATTATTCTCTAAAGCATTTACTTTGTGGTTAGTCGTTTTTACTCTTATATTTTTTTACAAAAATATTCATAATATTAATATACAACCACCCACCGAGATTTTTGTGTGTACTGGTTTCGAGATGTACCCGTCTCTTCGTCGGGACAATCACTACAAGAGCATGCAAACAATACTACTCATATTTAAGTGTGTGAATAGTGCTATGTTGTAGTGATTGTTCCGACAAAGAGACGGGTACGTCTCAAAAGTGGTAGACATAAAAACCTCGGTGAGTGGTTATATACTAATATGCACTCGGACTTTTTACAACTTACTTTTTTACAACAGGAATACACCCAAATGCTAGCAAAGACCTTGAGCAACTGACGGGACAGAATTGTACCTGCGTTAGTTAGCAGAATTGTATCTTGGCTTTTTATTATTTAAACAACATAACGGTATATAGTGGCGACATATAGTCACCAACCGATTTACTGGGGAATTAACCATGTCGATTTATTGTCGCCATTCGAGTGCAAAAGGTTAATTTCTTAACACATGAGGTGTATCTTCCTCCGTAGTAGATTGCATAATGAAATAACTTCTTACCGTGTGGTCTATTACGTAGTCGATCATGTGCATGGGCTGCGGCGACGGGGAGCGGCACGAGGGCGTCGGGGAGGCGGGGGACCCCGGGCGCGAGGGGGGCTCGCTTTTGACCTGTGCGGGCGAGGCCGGGCGGGGCGGGGGCGAGGGCGCGCTCGAGGCGGAGGAGCGCGAGCAGGGGCGGGGGGAGGGCCGGCCGCCCCGCGCCCCGCACGCGCCCCCCGACCACGCGTTGCGCAGGGGGATGGCGGGAAAGCATTCGTCCTCCATGTCTGGAAAGAGAAAACGAACCTTACATTATTTTGTGAAAAAGAAAATTTTTCAATTTATTCAACAAAAAATTAATATATTCATAACAAACAATATTCAAGGCGTATATATTAAAAGTCAAGAAGACTTAAAGGTGTAGAAGAATCCCGCTTCGGAAAACTCCTTCGGACACATGGAACAGATCAATATCCAATGTGATATTGTTCAACATAGCGGTAGCTCTTCCTACAGGCATAACCATCGGCAGGTTGGTCCTGTGTATAGGAATGTGAAACAATCTATGTCGACGCTGTCTTAGGTAACTATCGGGAACATACAGACCAATGTTCCGGATAATTTCAGGATTATCGATCATACCGCGCAACAATCGATAAAAATGCGTAATCAAATACACATTCCTTCTAGTCTCTAAACTATTGTAGCCAAGCATACCCTGGAGATACTCGGTCGGGTAGAGCCAAGGATAATAGCCATACTCTCATAATGTACTGTCATAGGCTGGTTAAGTGATCACTTTACACACATGCAACATTCACCACTCTACCCAATATTGACAACTACAAAATATTAATTTATCTTATTTGGGTGGCTTGTGTGAGACAGTTCCCAGGTTTGATACCTGGAAGGGGTAAAAAAAGTATTATTTTTTTAACTTTATGGAAGCTACCTGTAGCATAAGACTGATAATATTTTTTGGCCTTTACCATGTCCAAGTGGTGCATAGAGCACCAAATTGGAACAATGCAGTGTTTACAATCAATGATCTTAAAAGGCAAGACTCATCATCCTGACTTTTAAGGCAGGTTGATGGTCCAGCATTTTTGGATCTAGGAAGGAAATATATTTGATGAGATATATATGAGATAATAAAGCAGCTCTTTTATATCATACTAACAATCAAGTTAACACTGCATACATTACATGCAATCAGGGGAATGCATGCAATGGATGTGCGATAACAGTCAGAAGACAGTCAATAGGGAAATTCACTTAATAGTTTTATTTTGATCTTAGAAGAATGGTACAATATGAATAATGATGATATGTCAATATTCATATTGTATCATTTTCCCTGTTTAATTTGGGCCAGAAATCGAAAAAAGAAATCAATATAATATAGTGGATAAAACGATTACAATAATCATTATTACAAGCTTTTTTTTAATTATAGATTTATGTAACCCTTTTTTTGACAGGTGGTAGGAATATAGTAAAAAGACCATAAACAATATTCTACAGGTGTATTAATTATACCTTTTATTTATCGACTAAAAACTTCTAATCGTTATCTATTTGTAAAAAAAAGAAGTATTAACTGACTGATAGGTAGCCAGTGAATTAATAATTTCAGAACAATAAACAAGGGCAAATTAGAATCACGTGGAATCCACGTTTCCGGCTTCAGCACAAAGTTTATCGATCACGCAGATTCCGCGTTGCTGTCATAGTGACATTAGTATGTTTTACAATAAAATGCATTATTTTGTTGCAGTGTACGCAAAATAAACAAAATACCATAGTCGAGAAATCAATTATTGATTAATAATAAGCTGAGTATGAAATTGCCGAGAACAAAGTATCACTTGCGTAAACAATAAATCAATCATGTACATTGTTACGATATTAATTTAGCATTTTGTAACACTTGCCAACAAGCTCGGTGGTAGAGGTTATAATGATAAACTCGATATCTATTTTCACAAAAGAAAATTATGTTAAACACGACCCGGTGGTCAGTGTCGATAATGAGAATGCACGTACAGAAATATAGTTTTTTTTAGATTTCCTTTAAATTGTTATAACAACCAGGGCTTTATTTTTTCGTGTGACGCGGTGGAACGGCATTCCGGTACCTTTTTTTACGAATATTTTTATTTATTTTTAAAATCAATTAGACGAAACAATGTTTGTGCTTACGTTTTTTTTAAAGGAATAACCCGCAAAGCTTCTATTTTAGATGCTTGTCTACAGGTAGGATAGTAAGGATAGGGAAGGTAAATGTGAAAAATACATTTACATTTACCCAATTAGTGATGGTCTTACGACCATGTAAAAACCCAGACTTACAAATTCTTTTTCATCTACAAGTATGTTGATATGTCAAAAAATAACGTAAAAAATAACTCCCGATTGGAGATAATTCAGATTTGTGAACAAGTATCTGGACACACTCAAAATGTTGTAAATGTTAGGTTAGGTTAGGTTAGGGGAAGTGAGTAAGTTTTGGGTTAGGTTAGGTTGGGGGGCTCACCGTCGACGCGGGTGTGCATGTCTCGCGGCGAGGCGGGCGCCGAGTCCCCGTCCGAGTTGAGGCTGTAGGAGTGCTCCGTCTTGATGGGCAGCGCGCCCAGCGCCGCGTCCGTCATGAGCCGGTCGTGCAGCACCACGCCCGACTTGGTGTCGCGCAGGAACCAGTCGTGCATCTCGGCCTCGCTCTCCAGCGCGTCGTCGTCCATGCCCTGCCGACAGACAACTCACATTTAGACATATAGGAAGGATTTTTTGAGTCTACTAAGTTGTATTTTATTATAATTTATATTTGACGCACCAACATTGAAAATTTGCATTTTAGAATTAAATTGGAACTTTGTTTTAAAATCACTAAATATTTTGTTATAACTTAATTATAATGTCTACCGGTTTCGAAGCTAACCGCTTCTTTATCAAGACTGATTAATACTAAAACACTGTCTACTAAACAAAATTCAAAATAAGTAATAACATTTTGTTAAGTAGATAGTGTTTTAGTATTAATCAGTCTTGATAAAGAAGCGGTTAGCTTCGAAACCGGTTGACATTATAATTAAGTTATAATAAAATATTTAGAGTGATTTTAAAACAAAGTTACATTTAAATTATATTGTATTTTATTGTTGAAAAACACATAAAAATCAATTTTGTGAATTAAACGCCAAATTAATAAATATGTAAATATATAGGAAGGACATCAAATCAATCGATTCCGGGAGAAGTATCTACATACTGGCAGTGGCGTGATAATTGATTAGGCACATTTTTTTAGAACATAAGTATATTGAAAAAAAATTACCTCATTATCTTTCATTAACTATCTCTTTTCAAATCTGCATATATATTTCGAAGAAAAACTTATTTTTTCCACACAAAAACGGTGTTATAAAAAAAAATAAGGTGAAAAATGTTAAAATTAAGGACAGTAAAAAAATTTATTTAACTCTTTACTTTAGAATGGATAGATCTATAAAATTAGATATAAAAACGATAAAAAATGGATACGTGTGCCAAATTTGTATTGTATTATTAAATGATCAATTTTGAAAATTAGAACGTTTATGAAATTCAATGCACGCTAATCCAATCTTTTATACCCCTTTTGGATTAGATATTACAAATATGTTTGTATATCATTCGCAAATAAAGAAATTATGGTCAAATTAATATGTAAATGAAATGATGTGTTAAGTTTTTTTTTCATGTGAAAGTTACACAATATACAAATTTCATTTGTATATTTTTTGTTTTGCGAAGAAATCAGTTATGCAATCTAATTAAACATTACTTATATTTTTTGTATTTAATATTCAGGTAATTGCTGTTGAACTTTGCGTATTTTATGTACTAAAATTATTTTAACCTATTTCTAATCTTACATCGATAAGAGTGTATTAAAATTAATATGTTTAAATATTCGTATCGGTAACTGACGAATAATATTTACTTAACTATGCAAGCTTTTTCGAATAGCTAATTTATGTACCCTACGTATGAAATATCAAATTACATTTTTAAAAAGTACCGTCATACATTTGCTTATTAATTTTATTCAATATTTAATATGTTATGCAAATCCGGTAGAGGATTTAACGCAGATTTTTAATATCCAATTATTGAAATTAAAACGGTTTTATTTAACAAAGCGTGTGATCATAAGTGCATGATTTCATTTAAAGTGTTATTTTTACACTCGTAGAAAATTATTGTAAAAATATGTGCATTCTAAACTAGAGAAAATATTAAGAATGCTGAATATTGGCATAGCAACGTGAGAAAATGTCTGTTGGTTGGTTTGTGCATAACTAAATTGGGAGATTTTGTCCGCCACCGTGGTGTAATGGTAGCGTGTTTAGCTACCTACAGCGCTGGAGGTCCCAGGTTAGTTTCCCAGGGGTGGGGGTCAAATAAATATGAGCGATTTTACACTCTTATATTTATTTAACATTACTCTGAATCGCACGAGTGATCACCCTGCCTTCTTGTAAAAAACGATCAAGATAACACTGCATCAATACGATGCAGAACCCTTATTATTAGGGTACTGTAAAAAATTTAAGTGTATTACGGCCTAATGCACTTAATGCTTGTGCATGTTTGTACATTGCTATGGAACGTAAAGTTCTGTAACGAATTTAAAAATAGAACTTCAAACATTGCTATAAAACGTAAAGTTCTGGATCGAATTTGAAAATAGAACTTCAAACATTGCTATTGAACGTAAAGTTCTGGATCGAATTTGAAAATAGAACTTCAAACATTGCTATTGAACGTAAAGTTCTGGATCGAATTTGAAAATAGAACTTCAAACATTGCTATTGAACGTAAAGTTCTGGATCGAATTTGAAAATAGAACTTCAAACATTGCTATTGAACGTAAAGTTCTGAATTTAATTTGAAAATAGAACTTCAAACATTGTGATGGAACGTAAAGTTCTAGATCGAATTTAAAAACTGAACGCTGATGTCAGTGACATTGGACACTGAGCAGATTATTCTAAACAACCGACGGATTAAAAAAAAAAAGAATTTTGTTTTTATTCCCAAAGCCTTCGATTGTAGGAATAACATGTTCGATCCGGGCTAGACGAATCGGGTTCAGCGACCCCTTAGTTTGATTGTCTTCCATCTCCCTCCCGCCGGTGGACCTGCCACGAGAGGAGGCAGGACAGGTATATACGGCTGCTTCGCTTGACTTTCGATTAACGGCTTTATTTCGGGTGAGTGGCGTTATTATTATTTGTTGCAAAGTGCGAAATAATCACACGAGAAATAACGTACGGTGGGCGCACTTTACTCGGTAGGTACTCGGTACCGTTACGGCGGCAAAAATGCCGAAAGGGTTTATTTTGTACATAATGAATCCCTAGAACAGGTGCAAGAATTTTTATATCTAGGAAGCATGTTCACAAGGGATGGAAAAGTAATAAAAAAGTCCAGTTAGAAAAAAATGAAAACGAAATTTTTCGCAAAAGGCGATTCAAAGGTTTATCTGATTTATTGATTGAGAATGACGATGAGAATTTGAACGAATAAAGTTGTAAAAAACCACGATGTTAGAAAATGCAACGAAATATCACGATTGCCATTGCCGACGCGCACGTCACGGATTGAAAAAGAAAGATAACCGCTGAAGACTTTTCGGCGAACGCAGATCGAAACTCGGCGGGTCGTGATACCATTTTGTGGTCCTAGTATTAAGCCCATTTAGTGTTCATCTGGGTACAATCGGCTATTATTACTTTATTATTATTATTAGCAAATAAATAGTAATAAAAAAACTTTGAAATGTCAAACTTCGCAAAATTAAATTATCACATTTTTTTTGTCGATTCAAGTAGTCTATTTCGTAAACGTATGTATATACACTGTCCCATGTTCTATATCATTGTCCATTCTGCGTAGAAAACGTAATAAGTTTAATTCTAGAGCAAAAATATACATGTTAAAAAAATATATATATAAAAATTAAATTTGTAGAAAGAACAGTTAAGAATTTTGTATATTAATTAAATGGAAAAGATGATATACGTCAAATGGCTGCAACCGGTATTGATACACAATTTACAATTTTCCAATATGATTGATGTACGGCGCCATTTGCAAAAATTATCACATCTTCCGATGTGATCATTTTTGGGTGATTAATTTTGCGCCACGCCACGCTGTTTTGCCATTTATACAGTGGTATACGTATAAGTGAAGTCAGCATTGTTTACTTGTGCCATACGATCGTCAAAACAGAGGAATAAATTAAGATAACGAGTACTTTTATACAATATCTAGAAGTACTAGATAGATAATAAGTAGGGTACGGTTGAATTCATTTCAATCTGAGATCCATAGTATTATTGTAACACCTTTTAAGTTCTTCGTGCAAGTCATCGTATTAAATTGCGTTCCTACAGACTGCGGACCAAAGGAGAATGCGAAATGCATTTTTTTATTCGTTCGAGAATATAATCGTAATTTAGTGGATGTAGTCGAATACTTTACGATTATTCAGGGTTGGTTTAGTGAAATACCTATGTAATGCTTTAAGTATGATTCTTATTATAAATGTCGCTTTAGACGCCTCCGAACGTACTAAAATTTGAGGGAACATAACGACAAATAAATTGAAAGAAAAGATCTACATCATTTTAAAAATTTTAAATGTGATGCTTTGCGAAAATAGTTGTACAGATTCAAAGGAATATAACATACTTTCAATTAATCAGTATTTTTAAAACATTAAAAAATCTCATAAACATTAAAGGATAGAATAAGAAGTGCCAGGACAGGGAAATATGCAAGATCGAAGATGTCGTTAGGTGGGGAAGGCAACGAAGGAGACAATGGTATGCGCAAGTGAGGAGAATGGAACCACCCAGACTCCCCAACATCGCACTGGACGGCCAACCCCATGGTACACGACTCTCGGGCAGACCACCAAAGAGATGGGTCGATAGCTGGGAATCGGCAACGCAGGAGGCTAATCCCTCTTAAAAACTGGCCACAAGGCCTACAAACAAGATGAAGAAGAAGAAAATAAACATTAATAATTTACAACATTTTGAGTGTGTCCACACTTGTCAACACTTGTTCACAAAATCTAGATTATCTCCAATTACAGGAGTTCTTTTCATATTATTTTTTGACATCTCATCAAAGATGAAGAAGAATATGGAAGTCTGGGCATTTACGGGGCTGACGACCGTCATAGGCTGGTTTATGTGATCACTTTACACACGTGAAACATTCACCAATTCCACCCATTATTGACAACCACACTACTCAAATTCTTGGAAGTTCTGTATATATGAACCAATTTAGAAACCTTGTTCTTGAATCACTAGAACTTCACTAGAGATATCTATTGGAGAGATGTAAAGAAGCTTTTTACTAAGCAGAAACTCTTATACTAGTAAATTTAAGACATTTCTTATTTAAATTAATATATCAATCCAGATGCTTTCCTTGATTTATATCTTTTGTATTTTATGCGAATAAAAGCTCCCCATTGTAAAGCTACAATTTCAGCATTAAAACATCTTGAAGCACGAACTGAAAGACAACGCCCTGAAATTTTTGTTATTTTTATAGCGTCTGTCTGAAACTGCACAAAGCTTCTATTGTTGTATTTTGAGCAGTTTATTCCCTTTCTGACCAACACGTCTTCATTTCTAAAGAAATCCGGTCATAGACACCGAATGAATAGAGGAAGGAATACAACAAGCAAAAGGTTTGTTCGATAAGAGTTTGCAAAAAGAATTACAATTTGCTTGGTTCACCCGCCTTTTCAACCGATTGATCTCGGCGATTAGGCGATACATTTATACTATACATAGAATATTTATGAATATTATAGCATATTTATAGAATATTTATGGAGCATAGGACACTGCATTGGATCGAAGCGATTTGTTTTGATCGCCAGAAGGCAAGGTGACAAAATTCTTGGATCTAGAAGTATAAAAAAAAATTGAGGAGGCGTGATTTGAATCATTAAGGATGGATGAGGATGACGTTATTTAAGGAGTCTTCTTCTTCAAACCCTTATCCGCACCCCAATGGTGCATAGGACACTGCATCATATAAACGCAGTGTTATTTTGATCATTAACACATGAAGGAAAGGTGATCAGCCCTCCGATTCAGGTACCAGTCCAGGGTAGTATTGAATAAATATTAAAGTGAAAAAATCACTTATATTTATTTGACCCATCCTGGGAATCGAACCCGGGACCTACAGTGCGGTAGCCGAGCGTACTAACCATTATACTACGGAGGCGGACATTACACTAAGCGAAAGATATTATCCTATTATAGTAAATGAAATACAAAAGGAACGGTAGGTTCTATTAATCAGAATGAAATTTTATCGTTAAATAAAATAAGTTAAATGTTAATAAAAATATAAAATAGATTTATTGCCAAGAAAAAATGGAAGAAGAGACCTGTGATTAAGAATTATAACATTGTTTTAACATACGACATTTAATTGAGAATGGTTCGAGCATTGAAAAGAAAAAATCTCATTAAATTTAACATATCGTACATATATTCACAAAACAGAAAATAACCAGCAAAAGCAAAGCAAATTTTCTAAAGGTTAATTACGTACTCATGTGTAATATTTTCTACATTTATGACATTTCGAATATTGGCATTTATCAATTAATAATTAAACAGAACTATAGACCTTTTAATTTTTAATTCCCAATTCCCGAAGCAATCGTTTGGCGATTTTTGACCGAAGAAACGAGTCGAAAATATTATTATGCAAGTTGACAAGTACCGGTTTTATTTAAATATTAAATGAAGAGCATGCAAAAGGTTAACTCTCTTTAGTGTGTAACGTTTAATATAAAAGGTGCATTAAAAAAATTGGTCTCGTATTTTGATACTGTGTTAATCAAATAATTTTTAAATTACACACGTACCTACCGTATAGAAAGCTTCAGAAAATATTATGGGTTTGAAAATAATTTTATGAAAGGGGTGAATACTTTTTGACGACTTTAATTTGAGTAGAATCCAGAATTGATTAAGAAGCGATACTATTTAAATTTAGTATTAAGGGTATATTCGCAAAGACAGAACTCATTCGCGGTAACATGTCTTTCCACACCCGATTTTTTTAGAATGTATATTGGATATTTTTGTTTGTTTTTTTAGAATATATATATATATATATATATATATATATATATATATATATATATATATATATATATATATATTTATATATTATATATATATATATATATATATATATATATATATATATATATATATATATATATATATATATATATATATATATATATATATATATATATATAGAAAAAATATACATTATTTTAAACTCCTTACCTTTCAAAAACTCTCTTCTTTTCAAAAATATGTAATTATTTGGAACAAAAAAAATTGTTTCAAAGCAAAAACGGTGTTTTCAGAAAAAAATCGATTACGTTAAATGTTACCCGGATTTAGTTAAAAATTTCAAAGCAATCGGTGAATAACATGAGGAGATTTGAGATTTTGAACAAACTATCATTTTTGTATATTTTATTTAAGTTAGATAAAAACGCAAGCATATTTGGATGCAACGTTGTGTCGAAATTTCAAAGCAATTGATAAATAATAAAAAAAACGCGGGAATTTGTGATTTTGAGATTATTATATATATTGATCTGTAATTAGTTATCTGCGAGTACATACTCGTATACAGATACGTAATCTTACATATATATGTACGTTGTTATTTCTGAATTGCAGCCACTGGGTTATTTTCGTTCGCAAAAAATAGATGAACATAAAAATTAATAGAGTACGGCTACTATAAATAATAAAATAATAGCGATATATATATACTTAAATACAATGCAGAAAATATTATTAGACCGTGTTTATGTGTGAAAAGTGGCACAAGGCCGAATGCATGCATTACTTCTGTATAAATACCTAATTTGGAAAGTAAAACGGGTTCCAGTGAAAAGGTCATTGTGTAATTGGGCTACGAGAAACAATGGCAGACCATTATCTTTGTACCCGCCCATAAGATGCCCTCAGGCTGCGTTACCTAAATATGTTACCGATTTTCACCTGAGAAATCGGTCATCATAATACACGGGGACATAATAAAATACATGCGGAGTCGAGAAACACAACTAAGTTTGGAGTAAGGTCCTTGCAATATATTGCATTTACCCAAATTAACCAGCTGCTGGACATATTTAATATTTTGTAATTTTTTCCTCTAAACATTCTTCTTACCTCATATTTTTTATATGTCTAATTACTGTACCCGTTTTAAATTTTAAATTTTGCCCTGTATTTTCTTATTTGCTACATTCTTATTTGTTGTTGACGTTCTACAAATACATACATTTGATCCAATTTTGAAACTTTCTTCTTGAATCATTGTAAATGCCCAAACTTCCATATTCTTCTTCATCTTTGATGAGATACCAAAAAATAATATGAAAAATAACTCCTTTAATTGGAGATAATCCAGATTTTGAGAACAAGTATTTGAAAACACATAAATTTTGTAAATTGTTTTTTGTTTGTTTTATATTTTAAATATTTAAAAAATGTGTGTGTGACAAGCAAGAAGCGCAGCCACACCCGAAAAACGCACGTGGATGCAGAATGACCCTTTTTTTAATTACCTAGCGTCCAAGTGACTCTGAAATCTAACTACGGCTTATGCAACACCGCTTATCATGTCCCTACTCAGGCTTCAACTTTATATATTCAAGTTTCATAGCCTATGCCTACTCGTGAGTGGATTTACTCTTTATGTTTAATAAAGAAATAATATATATAAAACCCCTATTCGCACCCCAATGGTGCATAGGGCACTGTGTTATATAAACGCAATGTTATCTTGATCGTTAACACAGTAAGTAAAGGTGATCAGCCCTCCGCTTCAGGTACCAGTCCAGGGTAATATTGAATAAATATTACAGTGAAAAAATCACTTATATTTATTTGACTCCCCCTGGGAATCGAACCCGGGACCTCCAGAACGGTAGCCGAGCGTGCTGACCATTACACTACGGAGGTGGACACTTTATGTTTAAAGTTACTATATATTCATGTAATTCATGAGTGAAAATTCTAGGCAAAAACACTTGCTTTTGTTTAATATTCAAAGATATTTAAAAAATGTGTGCGTGACAAGCAAGTAGCACAGCCACACCCGAAAAACGCACTGTTGTGCGCAAGTGAATGCAGAAGCCCCCCGTGTGAACGGACGGCCGTGATCTTGCGCCGCGGAATGCCGGAGCTAGCCGCAGATAGCCGCAGCTAGCCGCAGTTAGCCGCGCGCCCACGGCGAACGGGCTATTTTCCGGCCAAGGCTGGGAAAATGCACGCGGAAATGCGACGTCACAAGCCGCGCGGTGTCTTCGCTTCGGACGCCCGGAGGCCAGACTCGCATGGCCAAACGCGTCGGCCGACCTGGCCGTCTCGTCTGTTAACTTAACCGACGATTAATTATTTATAAGGTAATTACAGAACGATACTCGGGTGTGCCCAAGTTCTGTAATGCGTTAACTACTGTATAAACGTTGCCCAACTGTTTTGTTAACTGCAACGGTAAAAAAGAAAATATCTTTAAAAATGGAAATATTGAATTCAGAATCACGAAATCCACTATGAAGAATATCAATATATTTTTGACATCTTAACATAGATTTTTATGTATTTATTTAGTAAAGTTACAATTTCATTAATTTGCTGGACATTTCTACGTTTAACAATAGTACAACTATTTCGCTGTTATTTTCAATAAAGAGATTAAGCTCTTATGCTGGGAGAGGGACTTACACTCACTGTTTATTGATTATGCTTGTGAGTGATCATTTTGTGTTTTTTTCTGATTAACATGCAGTTGATCGAAATCACGTTATATCTTTATTTTCTAATATTTGTGTAACCAATTGTTTTTTAAGTATTTGGTTCCAAAATATTTAAAGTTTTGTTGGAATTGTATGGTATTCCATTTTGGTATTGTAGTCGTTTTGATATCTCGAAGTTGAACTTTTCTTTAGATTCAAGTATTTTTCACCCTTAAATAGTTAATAACTCGTGATGGTTAGTTAGTTAGTTAGACAATTTATTTTAATTTGAAAAAAATTATGTTTTTACTGACATTGCTTGATTGAGTAACCTACATTTTATAAAAATAATAGAACACAGCTACATATATTTTTTAGGCATGGGACCACAACCCGACTCTATATAAACAGTACATTAAGAGCATTACTCAACCGATGGCTAAGACCGGAACGAGTGGGCGTTGTCGTTTACACCTCACTAACATAACCGATCACTTATATTTTTCGAACGGATACGGTCAATTTAAGTATGCTCTTCACACGAAGAATTTTCGAACATGTTTGTTTTAAAGGTTTTTATTTGAAAATTTCACCCACGCCTTTCATAACAAGGTATTAACACCAGAAACTAACTAACCATTATGCCCATTCCCCGCAGGGGTGGGTAGGGAGAATTGAACACCATACCACTTTGCAAACACTCTTCGTCTCTTCCACATTAATGGATCATACAGATATTTATTTATTTATTTATTTATTTATTTTCATAATACATAGATACATTCAATATACATGTTCATTTCATATTACATTTATTATACGTATTACGGCTCTTTAGGCATGGCCTGTGTTGAGCCGAATACTAGCATGTTAATACAATTTTTATATTATTTTTTTATAATATTTTTTTCTTAATTATTGGATTATAAACATAACATACAGGAGATACAAAAATAATTTACAGTTTAAAGGTTTTTCAATAAGATAATTACACCTGGACTTTAATTAATTCACTTTCTACCTTGTCCCTTCCAATGCTAAGCAACCATCGACGGACACTGTTCTTAAAGACCTGATCACTCCTGGAAATCTTAATGGTTTATAATCGCCGATTCTGATTTCTGACCTATTCACACTCATGAATTGGACGTAGATACTCATGGCCGAATCGGATGCTGAACATTCTTAAATAAAATTGTTATTTATTTAATTTGGTGGTAATGGAAAACACCGAGACCAGTATTTCAATTTGAATATGCAACATATTTATCCGATATTTAGGCCATACAGGGTGCGACATCGGAAATATTTATTGAACAACGACCTAAACAGGAACCGAACCAGAGACATCATGCATCGAAGACATGTTAACATCTGTAATGTAGGAAGATAATAATAATAATAATAATAAAACCCTTATCCGCACCCCAATGGTGCATAGGGCACTGCGTCATATAAACGCAGTGTTATCTTGATCGTTAACACACGAAGGAAAGGTGATCAGCACTCCGCTTCAGGTACCAGTCCAAGGTAATATTGAATAAATATGACAGTGAAAAATCACTTGTATTTATTTTATCCCCCTTGGGAATCGAACTGGCAAGAGTGCTGACCATTACACTACGGAGGCGGACAAAATAATAGAAAACAAGAAATAGAGGAAGATAATAGAAAACACTTAAAACCTGAACCAAATAAGAAACAAAAAGACATTCATTAAAAATCGACACCGAACGCAGAGGTTTGAATCTTGTCCTTGCATTGAGTATTTTAGTAAAGAGCAAAATAATCTCTTTACAAAATGAAAAAGTATTCTTTTTCTCCGTCAAAGCTTTTATATAAACATACGTATCACATATATATTTATATAAAGTGTATGCCCTATAATTGGATAAGTTAATTATTAATTCAAACATCTAGGAATTCGGTGTGTGTACCACATACCTACCTCGTACAAAATTAAATGTTTTCATACGTCATTTTCATTTAAAATAAATTAATTTCACAGTTTATTTTTGGATTAAATAATGTTATAATATTTCAATAAGCTAACTAAAATAATGGTTGAAATAAATAAATAATGATGTATTGTATTAACAAAAATACCGAAGAGACAATACAAAGATATTGTTGTACGAATACTAGAAAACTAACAATATTTTTAACAGTGTATTTTATACTCTAACCTTCTTCATTGTCCAATTATCAAATTAGTGATTTTCTTACTAATAGAAAATGCCTGGAAGAGTAAAAAGTACATATTTATTTATACATTTTTTAAAGATAAATATTTGTGTTTTTATTATTTACAAAAATACTTTCATACTATTTTTGTGAGCCTAGGCGGTCATTATTACAAATATGTATCAAATTGCGGTAGAATGGGTTCGAACCGAGAAAATCTGATTTAAGAGTCCGCGTTACTAATCACGGGACCACAACCTGACACAATAGTACAAATAAGTACAACTAATTAACAAAAATAACTAAAGACAGTTTAATATATATTAAACCAATTACATTATATTGTATTCAGGAGGTTAAAAGCCTTTGTTTGTAGACATATTTTTGTTGTATACACTTAGATAACAAAAGTGCAGAAATGTTTTTTTCTTCCAATACACGAGTTACAATATGATAAAAACCCGTACATTATTTGAATAATAAACGTTGTTTGTCTTTGGCATATGTTGAATTTGCTAATGTGAGTGTTTAGTGAACACAAAGCATCTGTTAGATCTTATTTTTATGCAATAATATGGCCTGTCGAAGTATTTACATATTGCTGCAGAATCAAACATCATATCATCTGTAATTTAGGTATGCCATTTTATTTTAAATATTGTTTGACGATGGCATTGACACCAATGTGACATTGACGCGAAACACGAGTGTCATATCGGGATTATTGCCGGGATAAATATGAGCAAAGTAGCGTCAAGGATTGTACCTATGGACGGCTTTAACTGTGGACATAAATTAAACTACCAATTATTTTTATATAAATTGATCACATAGCAATTTTGACAGTTATTTTAAAAATGTTTTTTTTTACCATAATGTTCCTGTCGAGGTTGAGTAAAATTATTTTTCTTAAAAATATTAGTAGGTATACAGCGACAGGAATGTTAGTAATCTTATTAGGGGCCAAACAACTACCTAACTAAATGCGGCCTCAATGAGGTCCAGGAAATTTTCAAACTAAAACCCACTGCAAACCGTTAACGGCCCATAACATCTTCATAAAGTCTCCGGGTTTATTTTTAAGATCTGTGGGTGCTGGATTCAGGGCTGCAACTTTATTTTGTCGACAGATTTTTTTGAGCGTGAAATACATATTTTCAGATTATGGGAGCTCTCTCTGCGCTGGTACCTTGCACCGTAACTGTTTCTCTGTTATTTTGCCGCCAACATAAAAATATGGAAAGCACAGTTTTTTTAGGGTAAAATATATATTTTCATATTATTATAAGCTTTAGGCGATCCAGATTACGAAATTGACAGGTTCTGCGCAAGACAGACCTCGCACCGTGACTGTTGGCGCGAGAGTCTGACGTTCTATGAGACCAAATAATGTTCGAACACGACTACCAGAGTATGAGTTGTAATGGCCCTGCCATCTGCACTTCACAGTCTTACCAGCTCTTCATTATCTTATCAAGGAACTTGCCGTTAGCCCTTTCTAATATCTTATCAAGTTCGGTCATGGTCCACGTTCCATATATTGGTCCCATGAACCTAATCGCTTTTCTTGTCAATAGCTATATAAGGGTAGTCTACCCTAAATAAAGAATTAGTAATTCACAAGAGACGTATTGTAACACGACAGAGCTGATATGGAACACATTAGTATTGACTACTGAATTGTTGTTTCTCAATAAACATAGATAGTCAATACCTTTTAATATATATGTATTATACATGTACATATGTATGTATTATATACATCCACAATACGAGAGTAACGGGTAATGCCCGTAAAATCTTGGATTTGTCTAATTTCCCAGGAACAACACAAGTGAATACAGTTTTTAACTCCATAGGTCGCCATCTGGATCTAGTTTTCACAAATTTTCCTGAATCCGTTACTGTTACTTCCTCGGCTGATGGACTGTTATCACCTGAGTCATTCTTGAGTTTCAAGAAAGACAATACCCCAACTAGCGAATCCAACTTAAATTTCTTCCAAGCTAACTTCAGTGAAATTTCTGACTAAATAAATAATATATAATAGATTGGTCTTTCATTACTCTGAATGACATTAATACAACTCTTGATATCTTCTATACATACCTAAAATAAATGTTTTACAATTATACCCCATTAAACTCTTGTAAAACTTCTCCTTCAATGCAGCTTCTCTAATAACTTTTAAGAAACGTCTGAGACATAACCATCTATCAGAATCCTAACTGTCCATCAAACCTCCTCCCTCAGTTTTTCCCTAAACTCTCTTTTTCCTATGCCTTCCTTATTTTCATAAATTTGTAATCTATGTTTTATTATATATTAAATGTTCAAGTATTATCTACCCTCTGATTGCAAACAGCTATATATGGTGTCAAACGTTTTGACTAATATCACTAGTCTGTTTTGGATTGGCTGGAAGAAATTGCTTTTTAGCAATGAGCCTGCCAATGTACTTATTTCTTTTCTGTACATGAAGTTTTTAAAAAAAATCTACTTTTCCTCCATGAATTATGCTTGTAAAAGCCCTCCAGGCGTTTATGTGAATAAAAAAAATAACACTACGCTTCTATCCATCCTGCCTCCAGATAAAAGGACTCAGCATCCTTCTTAATCAAGCGCACAAGCACGCTCATCACAGAGTGAACAACCAAAAGGAAGAAGAAAATGGGCGACAATGTATGGAATAACCGCGCGACATGTTTGTCGTTGTATGTAGGTACGTCCGTGTGTGGGTCACTTAAGGATCTCACGGTCAGTGACCCACGTGCGTAATGCAGCGTATTTTACAGCGTCACGCATGCCACACACAGAACCCGCAAAGAATACGTAACAACTATCATATGTATGTATGCAGATACACGTATGTAATATATCTACATGTGTGTGTCAGGTATGAGTATGTGCGGGGAGAAGGGGGCGGTGCAGAAGTATAACGGTCAACATTAAATTATCTCTTATTTTTTCCTGCATACATCCTGCTTTCCTAATTACATACTTACGCATTTTGCGATATTTCGTATAAGAGGATACATAACACTAGAATACCAAAAATAGTCTAAACAAATATTTGTATTTTTCAATAGATTTGTCCGCCACCGTAGTGTAATGGTCAGCACGCTCGGCTACCGTACTGGAGGTCCCGGGTTCGATTCCCAGGAGTGGGAGTCAAATAAATATGAGCGATTATTTCACCATAATATTTATTCTATATTACCCTGGACTGGTACCTGAAGCGGAGGGCTGATCACCTTTCCTTCGTGTGTTAACGATCAAGATAACACTGCGTTTGTATGACGCCAGTATCCTATGCACCATCGGGTGCGGATAAGGGTTTAAAGAAGAAGAAGTTTATAGATTTTAAGATTATTCAGAATATTTCAACGAAATTAAAAAAAAACAATTACATAGTAAGAATGGTCATGAAAAATTAATTATTTATAAAAACATATTTTTATCTGAGAAATAATTCGAGAACATGTTTTCAAATTAAGTTGCAAGGAAATAGGAAATGATAATTAGTTAAGTAAGCATTTAAATTCAACTCTTCATAAAAATAACGCTGTCTTGGAATTTAAGTAAAACGAATATTTGAAATATTTCAATAAATATTAAATATTTGAAGAGCAAACATGCGTTTTACTATTTCACAACTTTACAGAAATTTTAGTTTAATATCAAATCGATATAAGCTAGTACAAATTAATAAAACCATTGATCGATTTTGAAGCACACTGCTTCATCCTGAAGGTTTTAAAATTATTATTTTTAGGTCTGCTTCTATATTATATTATAAAAAAAATGGCTGCTTGTATAATTAATAGTTTTTATTTTTATTATTTATTTGGCAGTCACCCCGTGAAAGGATGTTTCTGCCAGTGTCAATTATTATTTTTTTTACAAAAAAAAAATAATAGAAAAAAATAATAACAATTAATACAAAATTTCATAGTTTAAATGCTTAATAGTTGACAAAATGATAAAAATATTTATTCAAAAGATTCTAGAACGATGAAAACTTTTTTTATGCAGGTCAATTGATATTTTATTATTTATAATATTTTTTAAAGGGATTTATTTCTTCATGTAAGTATGTATATCGAGATTTAAATGGTGTATAAATTAACAAAAAAAAACAGGTGTATTTTTGTAAACGTTCTTATTACTTGTACCCGTATAAATATGAAGTCAGTAATTAAGTAGGAAATTGCTTAAATGGTAATTAATGAAGAGATTATAAACTTATTAGTAAGACCAGTTAAAATATTTTGATTGTAAAACATCAATCTCGACTCTTAACCAAGATGTTTAATGGTTTATCACTCAGAAGATGATTGCCGAAAGTAATTTCGTAAGGTTGATGAGTTACTTCCCGTTATTTTTTGTTTACATTCATTTCAAAATATAAATAAATATATTATTTCGAGAAATAAAAATACTTTGTGTTCTGATCCACTCACATTTTTATTAACCAACTAGTTTCGGCAACAACCTGTTGCCCTCTTCAGGGTTACATTAATTACTAATAAATGTAACCCTGAAGAGGGCAACAGGTTGTTGCCGAAACTAGTTGGTTAATAAAAATGTGAGTGGATCAGAACACAAAGTATTTTTATTTCTCGAAATAATATATCAATATGATCCACAAAGTTAATGCTTTCGATATTCAAAACATTTAAATAAATACACCTTTAGAAAATACTTTTTAAAAATACATTTTTTTTTATTCTTGAATCACCTCATTCGAAAATAGCTAGACAACGGAGCAAGTATTTTTTTCTCTTTCTAGTACGGGTATATTTCAATATTTTTTTAACATATTTATGGCGGTATTTATTTTTCCTGTTTCAAGTTTGATATTGTAAGAAGAAGTCCATATAAAACGAGATTAATCAGAACACCATTAAAATTTTCAGATAATATTATGGATACTTTATTGAAAGGTCGAAATCAAACAATATTGACAATGAGGTATTAAAAGTCAAGATTTATGGGATATAAAATATATTAAATTGGCCAACAAAGTGAATGGTGCACTGAAATCAGTTTTAGCAAATAAAAACCTATCAGCGGAAGCTAAACTGGCAGTGCACAACGGAGTCCTGGTTCCAACTCTAATGTATGGAAGTGAAACATTGAGTTGGCAAAAGAAGGATGAAAGTAGACTTATTGCAGTCGAAATGCGATCTCTCAGAAGAATGTGCGACAAAACGATGTATGATAGATGTGCGAATAGTGAAATAAGGAAGGAATGCAAAGCTGATATAAGCATTATCGATAAAATTAAGAAAGGTGTGTTGAGATGGTTTGGACATGTGGAACGAATGAGTGAGGAAAGAACGGTAAAACAAATTTATGAGGCGAATGTTAGTGGGAAAAGAAGCAGAGGAAGACCGAGAAAAAGATGGCACGATCAGGTATGCCAAATACTTGAAAGTGGTCAGGTTAGGAGTCGTAACAATCGGCGAGTATGTATGTACTTGTACTGAGGAGATGCATGAACGTGGAAGAGGCGAAGAATGTTTGCAAGGACAGAGTGGTGTGGCGCTCTATTCTCTCTGCCTACCCCTGCGGGGAAGCGGCGTGATGGTTAGTTAGTTAGTTAAAACTCGCTCTGTCTTTGCAAACATTCTTCGCCTCTTCCGCGTTCATGCATCTCCTCATACATAACCGCCGATTGTTACGACTCCTAACCTGACCGCTTTCAAGTATTTGGCATACCTGATCGTGCCATGTTTTTGTCGGTCTTCCTCTGCTCCTTTTCCCAATTACATTCGCCTCATAAATTTGTTTAACCGTTCTTTCCTCACTCATTCGTTCTACATGTCCAAACCATCTCAACACACCTTTCTTAATTAGACCATATTGAACCATATTAATTACCAACCAAACCAAAACCATTACACCATATTGATGAAAATATAAAATAAAACTTGCATTACATGCTTACATTTTGTCAAATTGATGTTTTGAGTGAAAATGTTACTATTTGAGAAAAAGGATAAAAATAATATACATAAAATGGTTGAAACAAAAACCTTTAGCCGTACCTACCTAACTTAAAGATACAGTAATTTTTTTTTTATTTGTCCGCCTCCGTAACGTAATGGTCAGCACGCTCGGCTACCCTACTGGAGGTCCCGGGTTCGATTCCCAGGGGGGGTCAAATAAATATAAGTGATTTTTTCACTCCTATATTTATTCAATATTACCTTGGACTGGTACCGGAAGCGGAGGGCTGATCACCTTTCCTTCATGTGTTAACGATCGAGATAACACTGTGTTTATATGATGCAGTGCCCTATGCACCATTGGGGTGCGGATAAGGGTTTGAATGAAAATGATATTTTTATTTCGTACCACACCTACGTATAAATGAAATTTTTCCAGTATTAAATATTTTAACAACAAAAAAAGTATATTTAATATTTTTGTTGATCTTTCTCTACCGTCATTTTTGAATAGCTTTCACTTACGAATATTTGTTTAGACTTGGTTGAATGCATCAAAAATGCCTTTTATTTTCGTAAAGTAGAAGACGATTTATGGAAAAACGTTTCGTTGACGTATGGGGCAATTATCACCCGAACACTAATAGGAGTAAATGCCTTAAACGTATACGCATTCCCAAAAGTAGAAGTACATATACTCATGAACCGGTAGGTTACTATTAGAGATGTGCTGAATAATATATACGTACGCACATGTGTACAATCGATAAATTAAATTAATGGATGTAATGAGAATACTAAGAAACACACGGGTATGTACATGTGCATATAACACAATAAAATATATTATAATAATTAAAAATTTATATACTCCTATACTATCTGGAACAAATAGTGAAAAAGCATAACTTATGTATTAATTTTAAATCAAAGATTTTTTTGAGTCTACTAAGTTGTATTTTTTTAACAAAAACACATAAAAAATTATATTGTGACAATTGTTTCGCCTTGTTAGGGCATTATCAAACGAACGTTTGATAATGCCCTAACAAGTGTAATTTTTTATGTGTTTTTTGTTAATAAAATACAACTTAGTAGACTCAAAAAAAATCTGTGTTTGATTTAAAATTAATACATAAATTAAAATGGAGTTCTAAAAATTAAACGCCAAATCAATAAATAAAAAGCATAACATTTTTTCACTAATACGCATAGTGTTCATATAACCTGTGTTGAGTAGAGTAGATAATGCTATAGGTAGGGGAAACCCATGACGATTTTTTACACGCGACCATTGTATCATTACTTTTAAAACAAAAACATATGACAGTGGCATTAAATGGATGAATTAATTATAAAAATATATTCGACAATCGACAGTATACGAATATCCATAAATACGAAAGATATTTATTTGTCCACTTACAGTAGAAAATGTTAACTTTATATGTGCGGATTTATGTATATAACAAATGCGTTGTTTTCCTGAGAATTTGTATATTATTTACATTTAAATAAGAAATATCTATTTTAATTGATAATCTACATTAAAAAAATAAAAACTTGTATAACACCACTTTTATATCATTGCACACGACTAGTTTCAAAATCTACAGATATTTTTATCTAATATTTTATTTAGACGTTAGTTTTACTTTTCACCCGTAGATGAAAACCTCTGTACTTTTCGAAATAATCAACATGTATTTGTTAATGCCGATTAAAAAATGATATAAGTTTTATTCAGTAAAAAGTGGAATATATTTATTGAATAATATATTTAAAAAACCCTTATCCGCAGCCAATGGTGCATAAGGCACTGCGTCATATAAACGCAGTGTTATCTTGATCGTTTACACATGAAGGAAAGGTGATCAGCCCTCCGCTTCAGGTACCAATCCAGGGTAATATTGAATAAATATGACTGTGAAAAAATCACTTATATTTATTTCACCCCCCTTGGGAATCGAATCCGGGATCTCCAGAACGGTAGCCGAGCGTGCTGACCATTACACTACGGAGGCGGACTATATAAAATTTTAATTAAAAATTTATAGATTTTACCACAAAATGACAGCCGAATCAATAGATGAAAGAAATATCTAACTCAACCTTAAGCCGCTTAGACGGATATTCCACTTTTCTGACAGGTGAGGTTTTAATTAACACTTCACAGTATTACATCTAAAGTCGATTAAGATTACGTAAAAGCCGTCGAAAAAAGTCGATATCGATAAGAAGCCTTTCGGTCGTCGCGTCTCTAGCTGCACCGCGATGATGCAAGGCGCGGACACACCGTGTACAGCGCACGGCAGACGTAGCGTCGGACGGCGCCGGTTGCGTCAGAGTGCGTAAGCGACGCTCGTGTGTACCCACCTCGGAATGTATTATGTGAGTATGTAAATATACGGAACTAAACGTTGAACTTGACCCCGCCGCACGCGGCCATGGGAGTGCGGCTCGAGAGGAATCTACAGCCAGGGCGCGGCCGGCAAGATCGCTTCATACAGGCATTTGCGGATTATTTATGGACGCATTAACTCTGTACCGTTAATCCTAATAGAAAATGTCTCGCGGAATTTAATTAATCGAAATTGTATAAAAAAACAGCTCGTAAAATGCAAGATATCTAACGACAAAATGGATATCTTTTCATCGTCGAGACAGCAGACCGTTATAGATTGCATTTTCATTCATTATATATGTACATAAATATGTTTAAATATTGTTTCTTTCTTCTCGTTTCTGTACCTAACCTCACTTCATAGTATAGAAACCCATTTTTTTTTACCCTTTATGCTTCAACTGTAATTTTAAGGTGACACACTCGAGAAAAACTGCTTTTAATTTATACATAACATCACCTTCTAGCTTAACGGTATTTTCAATTGAATGCTTTATTTAATATATTTTTTTCGATTAAAATCATATTTTTACATTAATGCGTATGATGATTATGAAAATGCGCCGTACGGTACCACTAATGTATAAATATGAAGTACGGATACGAATTTCCGTTTTATTTTCTTTTTTAATCATGGATTGAGACAATTTTTTGCCAATTATCAAAACAAACATACGCACTAAAATACACCATATTGTAAATGTTTTTCTCTCAAAGACGAACCAAAGTCCTTCAATTTTCAATATACTAATGTTATCTTATCGTAAATCTTAAATAACTAGAAAAATAAAAGTGTTTTTAATCAATTTTTTTAGTGAAAATTCACAAATGCAAATATTTCAGTTAATACGATAAACAATATTATTCAGATAACCGTTGGGACTACGTATGTTACATATGTATTCATAATAACGACCTACACATTACATATCATATATTATATCGTTTGTTGTACAAAAAAACATGAATAGATACCAACGTTATAGATAGTACAAAAAAGCAGACGGTGTTCCATAGAAATAGTGTACTCATTCCATAGTAATCATTATAATAGCGTATAATTTATAAAAGATATGAATATTATTATATAATAGAAATGTAACTAGAGGCCGGAAACGGTTGCTCATTCATGTCGCGCTAAATCAAGCTGAGAAATAAAAATAATAATTATTACAAAGGACGTCATATTTTTATATCATAGTACATATAATTAAAAATAAATGATTTGATTTGGATTACAGTACTATAAAAAATATATATTAAAGCTTTAATAATACGGTCACAATTATTCATTCATTCACACATACACACACACACACACACATATATATATATATATATATATATATATATATATATATATATATATATATATATATATATATATATATATATATATATATATATATATATATATATATATATATATATATATATATATATATATATATATATATATATATATATATATATATATATATATATATATATATATATATATATATATATATATATATGGTATATTATAAGACCTTAAATTAAATGTCATGAACTCCCTATTGTTGAAAACTCTTTATTTTGAATTTCTTTGCAAAGTTAATATTAATTTAACCATCACACTAACAATATTACTTATTGTTACTCTTCTTATTAAATACTGAATTCTACATTTATGAGACATATATCATCCGTCAGTGAAGACAGACATAGTTAAGAGTACCATAGTTAAGAGAGTCCTATACTGTATTATATTTATTTATGCTTATTATATTCACATTTATATTTCTTTTACCTTACGGTATATCATAGTTCATAGTATGGGACTATAACGACTTTTAAAAAGTGGAGTAAGTCCTCATACAAAGGTTCGACCGTAATCTTGTGGCACAAAGGACGAAGAGTTAAGAGAGCTACTCCTCTGTCGCGGGGGCAGTGTCCTACCAACGCCACCTGTCAAGTTCAAGGCATGACCACTTGTCGAGGAATTCAATACTAATAATAATGGCATTCATTCTTCTGGCGAAGGTCGTTGGAGGTGCGTAACTGTAAACGGAGCGCTGTTATGCAAAAAGTGGTCAGCCCACAGTAAATATCAAACATCGCGACCTGATAAAAACTGTAAAAACGCTCACTGTACATGAAATATTCCGATGGTAATGAGTTTGTAAAAAAAACTTTACAATAGAAAAGAAAATATATATTGTGGTGTGTCCCTAGTTTCATACAATTTGTCTTTACTTGAGCTTTGATCTTTCCCTTTTCCTCCCTCTTACAGGCATTTTCACAAATTTAAAAAGGTATAATTGGAATAGTACAAGTACATACTTATTTTGTGTAACTCATTATGTGAATGACTTGATTGATATAACTATTCTGCAAAATTTCCCAAATAAAATTAAATTAAGATAATCATAATTCATACGCAAATAGAGTATTTGTCAGTTACCAATGTTTAGGTACATAATTATGAAAAAATAAACATCATTTTACTGTAAAAGGCGCGCACCAATTTGAAATATTCAAGGAAGCCACAAAAGTGTCAAATTTTCTTAGTGGATTGGTTATTTTATGATCAACGCAGCCAAATTGAAAATATAACAAGATGTGATACAACTGCGTACTAAATACAATGTATTCGCTGCTTTTCGATGCCTTCATCTCGCTCACGCTAATAACGACTTTAACGCGATAGAATAAGATAAGAATACTTTCAGTAAACGCATAAGATTGCATTAACTTCGAGGAATGCCAACAGTTTATTTAATTTTTTTGTACGTTTTGTAATAAAATTATTCTTTGAGGAAAAGGTAAATCGAGTATTATCACTGTGTGTAATTTCGTATCAAAAATATATATTTGATGTAGAATTCGGGGGATACACTATTAAATCGAAATCTACTCGTTTAAGGATGTTAATTATAACTATTATGAAAAACCAAATGCCAATGTGTACAAAGTTATATAAAAAATATATACTGAATTTTAATACACAATACATAAATGTAGGAATACAATAATAATGGGCTACCTATGCAAATCGCGACTAATAAATATATAATATGATATTATAGGAGTTAAGGTGATTTTTATAAACAAGGAAAGAAAGAGAAAATACCACTAAAACCGCAATAATGACTCAATATACCGAAATACCGAGAATGCGGTTTCGAAACAATACCATTCCTTTCCGAACGGTGCCCAATTATTTAAGATTTTTTATAGCAGTAATAAAAATAAAGTCCGCAAATTTTAGTAGCGTCAACCTCCGCTTCGTAGCATAGATACAACCTTCGTATCGAAGTTTTCGTCTTCTTTTATTCAAACAAATGAGATTAACTGAATAATCCTCAAACTAAAACATATTTTGAAACTATAAATTTAAATTCAATAAATCGTTTTTTAAACGAAAAATTAAACTAAGAATTCCTGTACCAAAACATCGATCATGGTAGTTTATTACTTAAATTATAATGTTAAAAGAATCAATGTCAAAAATGTATTTAGGAATTATAGTCAAAATATTTTGGGTTTGTGCATAATTTTGTTCACGTATTTTGAATTTGCTTAGGTGTTAGCTTGAACTCCATTTAGGAGTTATTTATATCAAGATTTTTATTAATATCTCAACAAAGACGAAAAAATATGAAGTTTTTTAATTCATGTAAGTTTCTTATTTCAAAACTTACTAATTTCAACAAAAGATGTCGCCGACAAAGTAACATGTAGTTGATATGCTCAATAGAAGCATAAATACAACATCCAAAATTTGAGAAATGTGGTTGTCTATCATGGTTAGAATGGTGAACGTTACACAGTGTATGAATTGATTTAACCAGCCAAATACACGTTGTAACTCCTGTAATTGACCAGACATAAAAACATCAAAACATACTTAGACTAAATAAAATATCCTTTTCCGCACATTTTAAGATCAAAACCATTGAATTACCTCTTTACAGTTTTTTTTATTTTAAAATATAATAATTAAAATGTAACTTTTATTTTAAATCACCATAAATATTTAAAGTGATTTAAAAACAAAGTTACATTTTAATTATAAAATAAAAAACCACAAAGTGAGTGCTTCAAATATAAATTTCCACGCACTCCGTACGTAAGTTTTTGGTAAGGGAAGGGTAATTAACGATGAGTATTTCAATGTTTTACAATTTGGTACATAAACCCTGATGATGACAAGATTCATGTCGAAACCGGTTGGATAAAGTGTACCAATAAAAAGTGGATAAAACAAAGTTCTTCTATTTTATAAAGTTTATAAAATGTGCCACAAAGTATCTGCAAAAAACATTCAAGAAATGAACACTATTCTTTTAGCAGTGTAGAATGTTCTAGAAAAGTTGTTGTATTATATTTCCTGCCCAACGGGAAAAGGAAATACCTACATTTAATTTATCCATTCATCAATGTACAAAATTGGAAATTTTCCCGCCATTATTGAGTAATTGGCGCTTAATTTCGCTCGTGTTATTGGTGCACGTTCAAAATTGTAAACAGTTTTGACATAGTGAAGAATTGTCATTGAAAAAGGTTCTCTGTTTCGATACAGGCGCAGGCGGTCAGGTAGAAATCCTGTTTGGGAAAAAGTGGAAAATCATATTGTCAGCGTACGAATGTGTCGACAGCGGTGCCGCCATTACCAATTCATCAATTGCGCGCTATTTTAAAACCAAAATACGTCACACACTCGTAAATATGTACCCAGAGAATTGAGACCACGAAAAAACATATCTTAAATGTATCTAGAAATAATTTTTTAGTGTTTTCAAAGGGGATATGGTTTTGCAAAACGATGTTGTTTAAAACAACTAATGTTCTCAATTGAACGAATAACGGTTACCGATGGCACCATATGGGTAATGTAATAAAATTGACGTAATTTATGATATGCTTCTTGAAAAAATAACATTTAACACGATGAAAATTACGAAAGCAAAAAAGAGTCACCTAAAGGAATTTTGTTTTAAAAAATCCCGAATAGAGAAGAGTCTTATCCATCAAATAGATTATTTAAACATACGTCATTTTTATTGGATTGCCGAAAATGATATTAATTAAAACAGTGACTTATCTACATGCCACATAAAACCGGATGTTGTTCGTCCTCACTAACCTACAAACCCTTCCTGCTGAAACCGCCGGAGCGGGAGACATCTGTTAGTGATTTAATTTACATATTTTTACGGACAAACGATTTTTTTCAATTACAGAACAGATAATAGAATTTCCTATGCGTTCGTTGTTTTGTTACATTGTCCCAAAAATTTACGAACAATTTGCCCCGGAAATGTGTCAATTTCCTATGGTAATTTCACTTTCTTTTCCACGAACCGACAACTCCACATTCCAAATGCAACGGGCTAGAAACTAAAATCCAAGATGGCGATTCTCCCGCCAATATTTCAGAGGCGACCGTCCCTCTTGCACTCCACTCTTTAGATTGAGAAGAATGAGACGCCGGCATGGAATTATCTTAAGTACACGAAAAGTAATAGCCGAAATTTTAATGGGAATACACGATACTAAAAAACGAATTTAATTGAAGTTAAACAGATAATTTCATATCAAAAACGGTCACTTTAATATTTATCGTGACTGTCGTCAAGAAAAGGCGATTCAGTTGGCTTGGCCATGTACTCCGCATGCCTCCCGAGAGCCGCCATCAAGATTGCCTCTTTTACAAGGCATCAGGTTCGCGCCGCCCAGGACGACCAATGCTGACAATTAGTCGACAGTTCTCGTCTGAATTTCGGGACGCGGTCCGGACTTGGGAGGATGCAAGGAAGCTGTCAGCCGACGGATAAGCCTGGAGAGTGGACTCCATATGCTCCACATAGGAAGCGGATATGGTTTAATAATAAATCATATTTATATAATACGAGTGTGTATGACACTAAAATAAACGAAAATGCATCAAATTGTTGGTTTTATTATATAAATAATATAAAAATATTTTGACAATTATTTGAAAGAAGGTGCGATTCCGTAACTTACCTTCCATTTAAGCATCGTAAAAAAATTAGGTAAGTGACTTTAAAAATATATTGAGGTATGATTGTAGGATACAGTGCCATACGCACCATTATTTACAGTGGAGTGATTGGGAGAAAGAGAGATGATATAAAGTAGTCATATCCGAGGCATGAGTGTTTAAAGGTCCCAATCGTTTACAAATAATACAATAAATATCCTTGTGAGTCACACTTGTACCTGTATATGACATATAAAAATATTTTCCTCTTTGATTAATCATACGTAGTACTGTACTTCTCATGATTGTGATTTTTTTTATTTGATTGTGAATTGTAAATTATATGTTGTAAATTTCAAATAATAGATTGTAAAATGTAATTTACGTAGTACAACTCATGGTTGCGATTTTTTTCGTAATTTATTCAGAAAAATTCAAATAAGATGTCTGTAGTGAAGTTCTAGTGGTTCAAGAACAAGATTTCGAAATTGGTTCATATATATAGAACTTCCAAGAATTTGAGTAGTGTGGTTGTCAATAATGGGTAGAATTGGTGAATGTTACACGTGTGTAAAGTGATCACTCAGCCTATGACGGTCGTCAGCCCCGTAAATCCCCAGAGTTCCATATTCTTCTTCATCTTTGATGAGATATCAAAAAATTATATGAATAATTGTTTTTAAGCCTACACTCTTTTGCCAGTAACTTTGGCTCTTATTTACAAAATAAATGTTATAATAAAAAGGATAAAAACGGAAATAGAGTAAAGAAAAAAACAATAATATCAACAACAAAAAATACGATTACAGTCGTACTTCTTTAAAGATATTTTTAAATTATCGATTTCTATTTATTAATTTATTTAATTTTCATGTACAGAAAGTAAATAAGTACATTGGCGGGCTTTTTGCTAAAAAGCAATATCCTCCAATCAACCAAAAACAGACTAGTGATATTGATCAAAACGTATTGATACCATATATAGCTGTTTGCAATCAGAAGGTAGATAGTACTTGAATATACTAAAAAAACATAAACTACAAATTGACATATAAAAAAAAATACAAAAGATGATTATAAGGATAAGGGCAAGGAAAAAGGGAGTTTAAGGAAGGAGGTAGAGGGAAAAACTAAGGGAGGAGGTTTGATGGACAGTTAAAATTCTAATGATAAATAGTAATGTCTCGGACGTTTCTTAAAAGTTATTAGAGAAGGTGCATTTTTTACAAGGAGAGGTAATTCATTCCAAAGTCTGGCCGCTCGGACAGAGAAGGAATTACTGAAGAATGATATGTTATGCCGAGGAAGTGATAGACCATGATCTGAGAGGTATATAAACTAAGGTTCATAAGACGGAAACTAGATTATAAATCACCATTTTACTCTTAAATAAGCGATGTTTATGTTAATAGTAGGAGTATCGAAGAATAACTAATTGGATTCACGATTTGTAGATAATAAAACGTCGGTTTTCCCGAACCTCCCACGCGGGGCACTGTCATCGCCCTACATTTGGAGTGGATCGATAGAGAAGAATTAATTTCTTAAGTCAATTTCTCATCGAGAGACAACGTTTCAAACGAAATGAAAACAAAGAAAAAGTAACGCAAATAACCCGAAAAGATTTGCAAATAAAACTCGAGACAATGACGCCTAGAATGGCGAGTGCACTGTTTATTAGCGCTGGCAAATTTTTGTACAAAGTGTGTCGAGTGGAGACCGTTAGAAATTCCCCGTCTCGCTTCTTAACACAATGCCCCGTGGACAATGAGAATAGCACCATCTACAGGGTGGCGCTAAATCAATCACTCCATCAGAAGATGTTATAATTTATGCAAATGGCGTTGTACGTCAATAATATTTGACATTTGTAAACTAGACAGTTGTAGTATCTAAACAGATTTAGAATAGCACAAAATTAAGCACTCTATCAGAAGATGCTATCATTTTTGCAAATGGCGTCATACGACAATAATATTTGACATCTGTCAACTAGACAACTGTAGTATCTAAACAAATCATCCAATTTTGTTTTTAAATACCTTTTTTATTAAATAAAAAAAATGATTTAGTGTGATGGAAATCTTTATTTGAACCTTTATAATTTTTCTGGTAAGTGAAAAAGATGATAAACGTCAATAGGCCGGCTTGGTACATATTTCTGCTCGTTTTATTATTGTTTGTATACTGCAGCTGTCTAATTCACAAATCTCAAATATGATTGACGTACAATGCCATTTGCAAAAATTATAACATCTTCCGATAGGGTGATCAATTTTGCGCCGCCCTGTATTTTCTATTTCTACCGAGACGTCTATAGAAGACTGATTGAAATTGCCGCTGACCGAAAAAATTGCATGTTCACACGATCATAAAGAAACGGGGTAATGAGTCTCTCGCCGCAGCTAAAAGCGATATTATACGCCATTTACAGAATCAGAATCGAATTTGCCAGTGAAAGAAGTATTAGACCATAGATCTATGAGTCGCGCATTTTGGAGCGCTCTCTTTTTAGTTTTTCAACAAAACAAGACTTTTAACTTTTTAGTTTTTAAACAAGACTCAGCGTCCGAAGTATTCAATATTTGGCGACCAATATTTAAAACCATAAATGAAGTATTTAAAACCAAATGAATTTGGAGAAAGAGTCATTAATATTTGATCATTTTACACACATCAAATTCTTTATAAAATTTACATAAAAAAATATATTTCTAAAATAAAATTATATCAAATCATATTTAAAATCTTTACAAAAACTTATATGCATGTAATTATTATTATAATCATTACATAATGTCATTGAATTTAAATCATTATGTAAGAGAAAATTATATAAATCACGATTTTCAATCCCTGGATTGACGTAATATAGTATATGACGTACGACGAAACCCGGTCACTGGTCAAGTAAAATGTATGTAGAAAAAACTATTTGTAAAGTTGTTATTTTTATTTAATTATCTCTTACCACTCACTCTGTAGGTCAGACATTCTGGCCCGTGTGATTCTAGTAGGCAGCTCCGTGGGCCACAATGTCTGGCCCGGCACAGGTATAGCTTTAATCACTGATTTCTCTATCACCCAAGTATATTCTACTAAAAAATATTTGAGATAAATACAGTTAATCTTAATTAATATGGCCATACGAATTGCCAGACAGAGTGTCCCAAAATTAGAGAATCAAAATATTTATTTTAATGGTAGAAAAACGTCGCATTTTTTTTATCAGAGTAGCTGATCAGTTATGAGAAAAAATGGTCAGAGTGGAAAGGGTTAATAATATTAGCAAGTAATAGAAACACATTCCAGTATGTTAAATTGTGAATGTACAAAATGTAAAGTATAATATGTAATGGATTGACGAAAGCAGAAATCAATATCAAAGTAAAGGAGTAAAGGAATATTCCAAACAATAAAAATAATAAAAATGACAGTAAAACCGAAATGATAATGAAAAAAATGTAAATAAACTATCATAAATTATTATCAATACTATTTCTAACCCTTCTTCATTCAATGGTGGGTAGGGCACTTTAACTTATCGATGCAGTATTAAAAATTCTTCATTGTTTATTAAGGCTGTGTATAATTTTGTGATTTTTCCATCCTATATAAAAATATGTTTTATCAAATGAGAATTTTAAAAAATATATGTATTACTTGAAAACGGAAAGAAGGCACATGAGTAAAAAAAAAAGCCAATTAACCCTTATCTACTAAATTAATTCATCAATAATACATATACTGATTGTATGCATGGCGGTACGAATAAAAAACATTGTATTGTTTTTTTAATTGCGTCATTTAAAAATCAGGCTGCTTTGCATATTTCCCTTGCAATGTCAAAACTGTACTGAACTATTAGATTATTACAAATCATTAATGTAATTTGTATTGTGTGAACTCGAATGCATAATGCATAGAAGGTATTGCCGCAATGGGTACCTACCCAGCCGCTGCAGAAATGTCAAATTAAATCGGAACGTCAAACTCGGATTGACGTTTAAAAGTCGACTGTTTCCCACACCGTTTTTAAATAGGAAATTGTTTTGGCTGTTACAACAGGTAAAAAAAATCCATATTCAAACCGTATTTTTATAATATTTGACATTGCATTTTTTTTATTCTAATACAAGATGAAAAGCAATGATAATTGAGGTAATAAATAAATAAAAAAAGGTTTATAAATAGTGAACAATTTTATTTGTATTGTATACAACATGTGTCCAAATACTTGTTCACAAATCTGGATTATCTCCAATTATAAGAGTTTTTTTTCATATTATTTTTGACATCTCGTCAAAGATGAAGAAGAATATGGAAGTCATAGTGATCACTTAAACCAGCCTGACGGTTGTCAGCCCCGTAAATGCCCAGACTTCTTCTTCATCTTTGATGAGATGTCAAAAAATTAATTATCAATTGTGTACATTTATTTCATTTCGGTGGTTCTTAGAAGGCTTTTTGTTCTCGTGGTGTCAGTTATTGTTTCTATGTCGTATGTCGTGGATCGGTCTTATGCAGCTCTTATAAATTCTCACCTTACTCTCTTTCAGCATGTGTTTATTTCTCCATACCTACTGCATTTTTCAAGCATCCAGCCACAGCACTTAACTATTGTAGTATCGAAAAATATAGACGATTGATGTTCAAAATACAATAAAACAGAGACATCGAGGAGACAGGCATTTGCAGAGAGTATTCAGTCATCAACGGTCAGGAAACAATTTTGGCATTTTTGTATTTAGTGCCAGAACAAACTGTACATCGCTCACTCCTTTCAACAACGTCAAATATCAAAAATCGTGATTTTTCATGAGATCGTTTTTTAAGTTTTAAAATATATATCAAGCCATTTATTGAACTTTTCACTGTGCAACACATCTTTTTGGTAAAACCTGAACGTTTTTCTCTACTTGAAAAATATTTAGTATATTTAAAAAAATAATTAAACAATACCTTTTCTTCAAAATGCAAAAACAATACGTTTTGCCCTGTAGCAGGTACATATTAAGTTAAAAATATGCCGCTTTTGCTGGGATATAGTACATTTTCTGGGCATTCCGAAAACACGCACAACTGAAAATTGACGATTTTTTAAATATGAAGTTGTTGAAAGGAGTGAGCGACATGTCCGCAGTTAATAAAATCAAAGCGGACTGTGAAATAATAAAAAATACGGAAATCATCGTTCACTCAACTATGACTCTCCTATAGATATTATTAAATTCAAATTCAGGATTCGCCTTTTGTTTGCAATCCGCCCAGTGCATTAATTTGAATTATACATTGTTAATAATATGCACGAGATCAGAGCATGTGACTCCGTTATTCAGTTATACAGAAAGTCATCTCATGGCGTTGGTATTTGGATATTACATAAGCGCATCATCTCGCCAAAGAAATGGCACCGTGAATGATGGTCGTTATTATTTGAACGTGCATTTTGAAAAGTGATGGGCCGAGTACTCGTTTAATACTCGGTACTCGGCGTACTCGGCGTATTCGGCTTTTTTTTATTACTCGGCCGAATAACTCTGTTTAAATGACGAGTATACTCGGTTTAACTAAAGTTAAATAATGTTTTCAAAATATAATGAAAACAATATAATGAAAACAAACGCTCGCTATACACAGACCTTGCAGGTGCACATAAAAACACTATTGCTAAATGTGCTATCTCTGCTGTATATATTGTTTTATGTCTTGCCCGCCACTCCAAAGGACTCTTTATCTTTTGACAACAATCCTTCGTTTACATATCGATCTAATTCTAGAGCGATGGTGCTTTTAAGATCCTCGCGCTCCGGTGGCTGGGTAGAAGCTAGTTCTTCGAAGCAATTCCAAAATGATTTTCTGATTGTCTTAATTGGTCTCAGTGGATTCTAAAAATAGGATCTTCCTAGTCGATTCGCATTTCCCTGAATTAAAAAATCTCATTCTGAATCTGGGGTCCAGTTAGCCAAAAGCATTTGATGGATTGAACCGAGTTATTCGGCCGAGTACTCGGTTTGGCAAACATGAAACAGAGTAATCTTGTACTCGGCGCATCTCTAATTTTGAGCCAGTAACTGGGACAAACTAAACTAGGTTGAACCGAGAACGGAGAGTGGTGACTACCTAGTAGTGATGGGCTTGACACATTTCTTCCAATGCGCATAATTGGGTATTGAAAACGAGCGTGAAAGAGGATTGCGTCAACACACGACATTAATGAATCGCATTAAGAGATAATGTAGCGAACTTCTTACAAGGATTTTAGCAAAGGCTTAAGCTAAAACACACGCGAGTTGCGAAATGAGCAAGTGGGCCAAAATTATATAAGAATGGAGAAAAAAAAACTAGATAAATCTCGTTCCTTTGCTTACAGTTTTCACGTTAGGAACTACGTTTTGACATCGCTGTATCAAACATGTACATTAAAATAAATAAATAAAATAGTGTATTTAAATCATAAAAATGCAAATATATCATTAAAAGATGATTTAAAAAAAATCTTTATTATTTCTCTTACCTTCTGTCATATGACTTTTTAATTGAATTATTATCATTAGTTTTATTTGCGCACTAAATAGGTAAAGATATTCCTTTTCCAATTTAAGATTTACTTAGTAATACCTATTTTCCTTAAAACCTATTGAGACACGTGTTTCGATGCATTCCGCATCATTTTCAAACATTGCATATTTCAAATACGGTGTTAAAAATGATGCGGAATGCATTGAAACACATGAGTAGTATTTAATAGGTAAAACTTAAATTAAAATGGATAGATTTTACCGCAGAGTGACTGCAGAATCTATTGACAAAATATATTCCTTGTTTACCCTAACAAACTTTGTCAGCGCAAGTATTTAATATACGAATATTTTTTTTAACGAAGTATGCAAAATATCGATGGTGTAATTTCTGGTTCCGTGGAATCAGACAGGTTATACTAGTAGGTCCGAAAATATCCAGTAACATTCCATCCAGCAACGAGCGACGGCTTGACATGGAGTCTGAAGTCGTGATATCGCTATGACGTGTGAATGTTGAGTATAGAACAGTAAGTCCTCTACGTACGTGTTTAATTCGTTCCGAAGGTTTACGTGTAAGTCAAAAATCGCGTAAGTCGAATATTTTTTGTTGTTGTTGACTTTTTTTATATACGGTAAGTAACAATATGCGCTAGTATCAAAATACATAAGAAATACATTTCGCTCACTCCTTTCAAGAACGTCATAAATCAAAAATCGTCAATTTTCAGTTGTGCATGTATTCGGAATGCCCAGACAATGTTCTATATCCCAGCATAAGAGGCATATTTTTAACTTAATATTTACCCGCTACAGGGCAGAAAGTATTGTTTTTGCATTTTGAAGAAAAGGTATTGTTTAATTATATTTTAAAATATACTAAATATTTTTCAAATGGAGAAAAACCTTCAGGTTTTACCTAAAAAGATCTGTTGTACAGTTAATAGTTCAATAAGAGGATTGATATTTATTTTTAATACATTGTATTATATTTTTAAACTTTAAAAACGTTCTGCTGAAAAATCAAGTTTTTTGATTTATGACGTTCTTGAAAGGAGAGAGCGATTTGTGACAACATGTATGCATTTATTTAATGAAACCTTTTTTCAGAAGTTATTATTTAATCAAATACGTACTCGTATGTAATTATTTATGTATAAATGCATAGTTACGGTTAAGTCTTATTAATTACTTATATTACCCTATTTTTGATAATTATGGTAATCAACCTTCCTTATCCCAAGTATCCTACCTGCAGACAAGTCTTAAAGGCTTTGTGGGTTAATGCTTTCAAAAACTTTTTTTTTTAAATAAATACGTGGAAAGCATCCTGAGCGCAAAATACACGTAACTAACAAGGAAGAAATCTAATTTATGAAAAAGTTCTAAATCCCACCTGTGGACAGTAAAAGCGGAGAGGGGATGTAAGGGCGCTTGTGCACTACACGGAATGTTACTGTCCGGCAGTCCGTTTTTTTTCAAATAAAAGCGACTACGACAATTCACGCGTACCGTGATCGAGCGCACCGATCCGAAGAAATACGGACAAAAGCACAAGCCAACCATCCGTTTTTTTCATGCTAACCGGACTGCCGGACAGTAAAATTCCGTGTAGTGCACAAGCGCTCTATGGCATGTGCCAGTGCCGTTTTTCTCTTTCTCTCTCTCTCACTATCCCATCAAAACAATAGTTTACGTAAACAAACTACTTGTGACGGATTTTTTTTTGAAATCGTGTAAGTACGAATTTACGTAAGTCGAAATCACGCAAGTATAGGACTCACTGTACATAAATACTTCATACTAGTACACGCCCCGATCTCGAGGCAGTAACTTGTAATAATTCATACGATTACTGTTAGCTTCATGATAAAAATTACGGACGACTCACGAATGGAGCCGTTGTTTGATGGGCATGTAATTAAAGTGTGTATGTTCACGTGTGTACGTTGTACGAAACACATAACAGAACATCGTGCAATTTTTCACGTTAACCCTTAACAAGAGCGAATGATTTAATTCATGAATACTTATTTTGGGTACCGCACAGTCTTTTATGTTCGCCTCCGTGGTGTGATGGTTAGCGTGCTTAGCTATCGTGCTAGAGGTCCTAGGTTCGATTCCCAGGGTTGAAAATAAACATTCGTGATTTCACACTCTAATATTTATTTAACATTACCCTGGACTGGTTCCTGAAGCGCATGAGTGATCAGTTTGTCTTCGTCTGTCAAGATAACACTGCGTCAATACGATGCAGTGCCTTATGCACCTTATAATATATATATATATATATATATATATATATATATATATATATATATATATATATATATATATATATATATATATATATATATATATATATATATATATATATTGGGTTGATGCAAAAGTAATGACCGTTTTTTATGATCCCAGGTAAAAAAATTTTTTTTCATAAATTATGAATAAAATCTTCTTTTTTTATAATTCCATTGTATAAAGGATGCTTTCCCTCTACTTTCTATTCAGTTTTGGCCTGGCCAGAGTACAGTTATAACCCCTTGTATTTTTTCAAAATGTCGTTCGATAAAGTGAATTTACGTATTGTTTACTTTATGAATTCCGTAAAGACAATACCGCGAGTGTGGCAACCAAAAACATTTGTGAAGTGTATGGAGCAGATGTCATCAAAGTTCGACAGGTACGAAGATGGTTTGCAAAATTCCGATCTGGAGATTTTTCACTCATTGATAAACCACGTACCGGGCGGCCATTGAAGTCTGATGACGACGAATTAAAAGTCATAATTGACACCAATCCACGTCTAACCATCAGGGAGATTGTGTCAATGATGGGAGTCAACCAAACAATCGCATTAAGACATTTGAAGCGTATGGAAATGGTTTCGCGGTACGACGTTTGGATACCTCATCAATTGTCGGCTGCCAATTTATTGGATCGTGTTTCAACGCGCGTTGCTTTGAGTGCGAGACAAAAACATGAACCTTTTTTGCATCGTTTGGTGACGGGAGATGAGAAATGGGTCGTGTACAACAACGTGACAAGAAAAAGACATTGGACTATACCTGGACAAGCCCCATTAACAACTTCGAAAGCCGAAATCCATAAAAAAAGTTATACTTTGTGTTTGGTGGAATAATAAGGGTATTGTGTATTTTGAACTCTTAGAACACGATAAGACAAGTACAGCAGAACGATATTGTCAGCAATTATACAAATTGAACATGGTCCTTCAAAAGGATAGACCAGAATTGGTAAACAGAAAAGGGGCAGTGTTTCATCAGGACAACGCGCGACCACATGTGGCTATGATGACCCAACACAAGCTAAATGAGTTAAATTGGGATGTTATCAAGCATCCACTGTATTTTCCAGATCTTGCTCTTTCTGATTTTTATTTATTCCAATCACTGCGAAAAAAATTTAATGATGAAAAAAATTATTCTATAGAGCAGGTAAAAACATCCCTTACTTCATTTTTCGCATTAAAATCCGCGGAATTTTATACTACTAGTATTAATAAGTTGATAAAAAGATGGAAGAAGGTTAAAAGAACTGATGGAAATTATATAATTTATTAAATAAATAATACACAAGAAAAAAAAAATTAAAAAAAATATATGTAAAAAACGGTCAAAACTTTTGCATCAACCCAATATATATATGTATATATATATATATATATATATATATATATATATATATATATATATATATATATATATATATATATATATATATATATATATATATATATATATATATATATATATATAATTATTTACTTATACGATATATTATTATGTATGTAAAATATCGTTTATAATGTATTATATTATGTAAAACGTTTCATCACATATTGTTATTTTGTTTTACTTTATTCCTGTTACCCATTTATAGCCTTTCCTGTTAGCCTTTTATGCCAAATAATATTTAGAAAGAATTTTCAGTGCAGTCGTTATATTTTCCTGTAATATTGCAAAGTGTTTAGAAAATGGTCGAGTGCCAGAAAACTGGCCATGTGCTAAGCACGGAAAAGTCCGATTCAAAGAATCACTCATCACACATCCAATACAAATAATGAATAATTAATGAGGTGTATCTAATTAATTCTAACACCACCAGCACCATTCCTCAAGAAAACGGAAAAACTTAACAATTTATTTTTAATTAAAGCTTTATTTATTTAAACTTCATGTACAGAAAATAAATAACTACATTGGAGGGCTTATTGCTAAAAAGCTATATCTTCCAACCAACCAAAAACAGACTAGTGATATTGATTAAAACGTTGGACATCATATATAACTGTTTGCAATCAGATGGGTTTTTTTAGATGGGTACTGCATTTATTATTTACCTTGCTTATTATGTACAAGGTTTATCATTTAGTGGATTTTTGTTTCTTCTAGCTAATTAAATATGTTTTTATTTGAATCTGTGTTGGGAACAGGAGGGATAATCTAGTGCGGGCCAATCAGGAACTTCTCAGCATTTGCTCATTGCTGGGAGGAAACCACGTTACACTCCTCAGGAGAAGGCGGACTGTTGACTGTCATCAGCAGACCTTCCGTTCCACTAGAAGAGGGTTCGGCATTTTGTAATACATTAAAGTTACATTATATGTAATACATTTTAATATGTTTTTATTTGAATCTTTGTTGGGAACAGGAGGGATAATCTAGTGTGGGCCAATCAGGAACTTCTCAGCATTTGCTCATTACTGGGAGGCAACCGCACAAAACTCCTCAGGAGAAGGCGGACTGTTGACTGTCATCAGCAGACCTTCCGTTCCACAAGAAGAGGGTTCGGCATTTTGTGTCTACTTTGGTTTGCAATCAGAGGGTAGATTGTACTTGAACATTAAAAAAAACATAAATTACAATTATCATTAAAAAAATATAAATTACAAAAGATGATAATAAGGAAAGCAAAGGTAAAAGGGAGTTTAGGGAAGGAGGTAGAGGAAAAAGCTAAGGGAGGAGGTTTGATGGACATTTAGGATTCTAATGATAAATAGTAATGATAATAGTAATGACGTTATCAGATCAATGAACAAATGAAATAAAAATATAAAAGGGTATCTAGGTCTTGTTTTATTATTTAAACTAAAAACCATTTTTAAAAAAAGCAAAGCATTGCAGGATATTTAGGTTAAATCAACAATATTACAATTTATTGCATTATGCAAATACTTTGTTGTGATTACGCGAGCAGAACAAATCTAATGATCCCTGGCATATCACTTCGCATGATACAACAATTATTTAATTGAAAAGATCATACATGTTATGCTATAGGCCAGGCCTGGCTAACCCAAATTGCGTCCCGGGCCGCATCGATAACTTAAAATTTTCCCAAGGGGCTGCATATAGACATTAGAAAAAAATTATAACAACGAACTTCATACTTATTTATTTTTTGTAAGTATTGTAAATAATTTGAACGTAGAGGTAATCATAAAGTACACTCAGGGTAGTTGTGAGAAAAAAATATTACTACGATCAGATTTGAGAAGAAAACCAACATTGAACCAATAAAAAAATTATCTGTATAGTAATAAACATTTAAAAAAGTTTAACAATCAAAAATATTAATTAGAACACATAAATCAAACAAAAATGCCAATTTTATTTTAAATATAACCCATTTATCAATGGTCACTCAGTGCGAGATTTTAATTTCTTTTCGTTTACTTAATATTTCTAACTGTATTTCAAAAGTTGAAATTGCACACCTTAACTAGTTTTTGAGATTTTTCGAGATCGCTTTAAATTGACTATACTGAAGAGTGTGCGAACGGATATAGTTCACTATTTTTATAACAGCATGCATGACTTGGCACATAGATAATACTTTAGCGCATAATTTTTGTTGATGTATCAAACAGTGTATCACATTTATATCACTGGTTTAAAAATACATTCGTCATACATGACCGCGGGCCGCAGGTTGGCCACGCATGCTATAGGCAATTAATCAGATAATTTAGACGACATACTCACATTAAAATATTACGTTGTATGCACTTTTTTATCGTTCGAAATGGGGTTAATAATTTATGAACTTTAGCAGGATAATGAACGCGGAAGAAATTCAGGAAAATAAATAACGATACAATCAATTTATAAATAAAAGCTCATATTTTTTGTAAACATCTCGGCCAACAACTTGCATTTAATCAGATTCAGAATGGTCTATAGAGTATTAGAGTAATAGAAACATAATTTAACAAGGAACATACTCGTATATCGTCGGATTTTTATAAAAATAAACAGTTTTTTTTAATAACATATCATGATGCAATCTGTCATACGTAGAAATGTCACACAGCTTATTGCATAATCGGAAACTCATTCATGACTACAGCGTCATACATTGTCATGTGGAAGTATGTATTGTGCATATGTGTGCATGCAATACACAATATATTCTATCATTACTTATACATCCTCCTCATTGTTCTTTTTATGCAGCCATTATAACACAGATCATACTAAATATGGCGGAGCGACGGACATCTTGTATGCTGTAGCTGCAAGATACAGTGAAACCTCTCATAACGAGCATAATTCGTACCAAAATCTTACTCGTTAAGAGAAACGTTCGTTACGCGAAACCTTTTTTGTTTTTACTGGCGCGGGTCACAAGTGAACATCGTGAAAAATAGACTTGCCCTTTCTCTGTCACTCGTTATGCGAAATGCCGCTCGTTAACTTTTTCACTTTTTTTTCGCTCGTAATGTGAATTATTCGTTATGAGAGATTTCACTCTATTTATGTAGATTCATGTGTGAACTGTATGCAAATCGCATGACGTGATTATTCGAAATGTACTTATTATTGAAGTATTCAAGTATAATAAGTATGTAGCTTTAATAAAAGTCCGCCTCCGTGGTGTAATGGTTAGCGTGTTTAGCTACCGTACTGCATGTCCCAGGTTCGATTCGCTTGGACGTTAGGTAACTCAAAAAAACTTTGGCACAAGTCTATATATACAATACTTCCAAGTACTTCGCTTATCTTCGCTTTACTCTTTTATCTTTGAAATGCCCAATTATAAGATTTTTTCTAATAAGTTTATGCTTTACTGAAACCTGTTTAAAAATGTTAAATAAAATAATCTTATATATTTTTGTACTATGATACATTAAGATATTTTAAAAGTCATCCGGTATTGAATGATTTTAATTTGAAAAAACGGTGAAATACACAATTATAAACCAATAAATTGTTAATGAAAGACCGTTAGATACTTTAAGATCACAGAAAATCGTTTAGGAAAACGTTTTTTTATTTTTTTTTATTTAAGACGTCCCAGAAACTAAGCGTCCGGTTTCTTACGACTTAAAACATAGATCATAAAAGTATGAGATTTTCCCATACAAAAAATATAAATACTTGATAACAGAGAATGTGTTTTTGGTCCATTTTTGTTTCTAATGGTATCTTATCATTCATAATATACTTATGCTATTTAAAACAGGACATCCTGCATTACAATCATAAATAACATAACTAAAAGTGAAAATCTAACCTGATTTTCGAATCAAATTTAGTTAATGGACTTGTATATTTATTTAAACTATATGTACAGAAAAGAAATATGTACATTGGCGGGCTTATTGCTATCTTCCAACCAACCAAAAACAGAGAAGTGATATGATCAAAACGTTTGTTACCTTATATTTTGCACCTATACACCTTAAGTTTGCAATGAGATGGTGCTTGAACATTTAAAAAATATATAAATTACAAATTACTGCTGTATTAATTAAGCAACTAATTTATATTCAATTGAATATTTATGAAAATAACAAATTGATGATAATAAGAAATGCAATGGATAAAGGGAGTTTAGGGAAGGGGGTAGAGGGAACAACTAAGGGATGATGTTTGATGGACAGTTACAATTCTAATGATAGATAGTAATGTCTTAGACGTTTCATAAAAGTTATTAGAGAAGTTGCATTTTTTTACAAGGAGAGGTAATTCATTCCATAGTCTGGCCGCTTGGACAGAGAAGGAATTACTGAAAAATTATGTGTTATGGCGAGGAATGGAAAGATTTCTTTCTTGGGAAGAACGAAGTGATAGACCATGATCTGAGAGGTGTATTATGTTTTCAGCAGGATATTAAGGTGCATTGGTGGTATGAATAAAATTATAAAGTAGCGTGAGAGATTGAAGATTTATGCGCTGGTAGAAGCAAAGTCATTTTAGTTCAGTGCGAGAAGGTGATACATGATCATATATTTTTTAATTAAAAATGAAATGGATGCTATGATTTTGTAAACGATATACTGTATATAATAAGTGAATGAAAATAATTTGTGTATTTCCATGTATGAACGTGTTATCGCAGTACACTGCTAGTATGTGACCCACGGTAGTAAAAAATTCACTGACATTTCAAAGTCACCAAACCCGTTAAGATGATAAAAATATATACGTATTTGTTTTAAGTCAACAAACGTGAAAAGTCATATCGCTGTTTTAAGTTATTCTTATGCTCGTAAAAACTATTCTATTGTAACGATTTAGCGGTAATTAATTTTATCGCTACTGCTTTTACCATGCTGCAAACCGCACCATTTCACGTTTTAAATAGGGCGAAAAACCATATGACTATTTTATATGTGAGAAAACTAAAACGCCAATTTTATTCATTTAATTATTTCATAATACAATTAGACCAAAAACCATTAAAACGTATTTTTCTTAAATATACTATGCATAGAGGGCCAAAATATAGACACATAAACAATATATTAAATAATTCATTAATAAATAATAATAATAAAAAATAGGCCTTAATATGCTTCAGGCGAGCATATTAAGTATTCCAAAGCAAACGGAGAAAACAGTATTATGTTATGACGCAGAACACTGTTTTTTCTTCTTCTTCGTGGGTTACAATATTTGCGGTGATTGGTTTGCTTTAATGGACAGTCTCCACGCGACTCTATCCTCCGTTCGTCCGATCAACTCGGCTTACACGCTACAAGGCATGTTGGATATAATTTGGTGTATGTGGGTAGTTTTTTTTAATGTCAATAAAAAATAAATATAAAAAAATAATGTTTTTTTTTTAAACGCAATTTCATCAACTTTTATCGTTTTATAAGGGCAAAATGCATCGCTAACTGGCGTTTGATATTTGTTTTGAATAAAGTAAACCTCGATATAACGCACCTCTATTTAACTAACTTCAGATATAATGCACAAAAAATCCGGTCAAATGTAATAAAATTAAACATCCTGTTAAATTAAATTAAATTAATACGTGATTAAATTCAACTGTGGCCGCATGTAAACAATTTGTAGCGGCCATGATAATTACAAATATCCGAGTATCCGAATACAATAAATTGAATTTTATTTGTGTTTTTTATTGTTTATTTACATCTCATTACGGTGTTTATTTTTTTATATTTATTTTTTTTAAACTATTTTTATGTATTGGACTTTCGGCTTAAGCGGACACCCTCTCCCCTCAATTAGTCAGTTATATCGTGGTTTCACTGTACTACAGTTCTCACTCAACCGGATATACGGAGTATTTTATTATCTACTCTTCACTACACAATATTAAAATAAAATAATATATATATTTGCGTTATCTGGTGCTAAAACGTTTTCGAAGAAAACATGTTTTTTGCAAGTAAATTACTGAAATATGTACTGAATTAGTTTGATAATAATGAACGAGAATGCAGGTGGTTTTTTTTATTCAATGAGTAGTTAGAAACATCGGGTTTATCAACTTTTGTACAATAATTATAAATTCACATTTGAAATTATAACAATGTCACTTTGCGAACGTAATTATTGCAAACGTACGCGCATAGATAATAAACACACTTATCAATTTATTTTTATAGCAGGATTCGAACAATCCACGCTACGGTTCATATAATATATAAAAATATTAATTTCATACTATAATCAGACGTTTCGTAATCTTTTTTTAAAATTTATGGCTCATTTAATTTACTTTATTTAAAGATTTGGCGTTAAATTTGTAGAATTCCATTTTAATTTATATAATATTAAATTTATGTATTAATTATTTAATGAAACACAGATTTTTTGAGTCTACCGAGTTGTTTTTTTTTTTTAAAAACACTTCGGATAGTAGGTTTGTCGTTCAAAATTAAGGCGGGATAATCAAAAGCCGGCAACTTAATTTTCTTTAAACCCAGGTAACATTTAACGTAATTGATTTTTCGCCTAAAACACCGTTTTTGTATTGATAAGTAAAGGAAAAATTAAAAAAATAAAAAACAAATAAGACAAATGGTTTTGAAAAGAAAAGAGTTTTGAAAAAATGAAAAAAAAAAATTCAAAACATAAAAAAAAATCAATTTGCAAAACATTCTTTTAAAAAATAAATTTTGCGCGGATAATACGAGTGGCCTCTCGCGCAGCCGGTCGCGTAGTTATTTGTGTATTAGAGAGTACACCTTGAAAATTGTTATCTGATGTAACTATGAAAATGGGCCAAATGATGAAAGCTGCTACACAGCCCGAAACATCAGTGAGAAGCGCGACCAACACACGGGAAATACACAGGAAAATATGAGTTACCTACAAAATGTGATTTTATTATTTTATTTATTTGTATACATTTATTTAAATCACAATTCATTCGTATTTAGAGCTTTTTTGCAGAGACCCACCAAGCCACCTTGTGTGTCTGGTGTAGTTCTTTTTTAATACATTTTTTATTGTTTTATGTATAACAGGCTTTGATCAAACGCTATCCAAACATTTGACGGTGATTGAATTGAAAGAAATTCAAAAGTTTCCTCGCGTTTATTTTAAGATAGCGGATGCAGTAAAAGAGAATGGACCAAGGAAGTCAGTAATTGGAATTTCTCTCATACTCCATTTGCTTCCGATCCATTACTGCCGCCCTACATATCCCATTAAACAATACGAGCATGCTATCTCCAGCACACACGCCTCGGGAGTCCATATTTTATGCTCGGTCCATACGTTTCATTGCCAGTGGTTCGGAAAGAAGATCAAAACAGAAAAAAAACAATCGAGTAACGGGAATGACGCGTGTGCGCAAAAAAATGCGCGCGAGTCTTCAACCTACGCCATGCCTCGGTGCGCAAATGTGCTTTTTACGCGGGCGCCGCGGTTGGCGGTGTAATACATCATCACACGTACATACAATGTGCGAGATTATTACCACAATACAAACCTACATGTCTTCTTAAAGTCACCTTTTACGATACGAATCACCGCACTCCAATGGACGCCGAGGATACGACAAGAAAATCGCCTTTTAACAGAGAAATTCATCAGATAAAAAATTATATGAAAAACTCCTATAAATGGAGAAAATCCAGATTTGTGAACAAGTATTTGGACACGCTCAAAATGTTGTAAATAAATTAACTGGTCAAATTATAAGCTAAAATAATAAAAACGAAAATTATATTTTCTGGCGTTTCTCATGTATGTGATTATAATCCAGGATTGGGACCTCACATACTAATAAAAAAGTTTCTGTTCGATAAAAAGTTTCTTTTCATCTCACCAATAGATGTCTCTAGTGAAGTTTTAGTGATTCAAGCACAATTTTTCAAAATTGGATCATATATATTGAACGTCCAAGAATGCGAGTAGTGTGGTTGTTAAATAATGGGTAGAATTGGTGAATGTCACACGTGTGTAAAGTGATCACTAAAACCAACCTATGTCGGTCCCAGACTTCCATATTCTTCTTCATCTTTAATGATATTTAAAAATTAAAATATTATACAGGGTAGCACAAAATTGGTCACCCTATCGGGAGATGTTATGATTTTTGCAAATGGCGTAGAACGTTATTCATATTTGACATTTGTGAACTGGACAGTTGCAATATACAAACAAATTGATAAAACGGACACAAACGTGTGTCAACACTGGTGGCAGCCACTTGACGGATATGTGTTTGTCTTCCTCCTCTTTTTTGTAAGAGGACATTGTGGCAATTTCGTTTCCTGAATAGCCAAAATCTTTTGGCATAGGGTTTGAGAAACTAGGCGTTAGAGGGAAGTAAATTCTGGTATTCACATTCGATGTTAAAAATAATTTAAGGATGGTTTAGTGATTGAAAATGCAATGGGTATCAACAAAATAATGAATCACATTGCGGTACCTACTTCCACATTATCATAATGACTGAGAGAAGAAAAAAATAACTGTAAATTAACAGTTTGGAGTTGAGGAAAATATTAATTAAAACTTTCATTTATACATATACATTCGTAGTACGTACATTTGTAGTAAAAAGTGAACTTTGAAATGAGCTAAATCAATACCTAGCAAGGTTGAGAAAAAAAATGTATTCGTTAATATCTACGCAGAAAGAAATAAAAAAATGCCTGTTGTATGATGGGTAGATAACGTCTGACTTACTACAGTGACTTGTCTCAGTTGGACGAGTTATTATTTTTTAAATCCAAAGCTAGATGTTAAAAATCCGTTTTTTTAAATTGTAAACGTCTCGATAAACTGTAATATAAGCAGTTTGCTATCACGTTCTTAAAATACTAAAACAAACTAATATTTAAACGGAAGTTAAAATTAAAAGGTACATTATTATGTAAGTGTTTAAATGCAAACAAAGTCGTAGAAATTTACTTACATTGAACGCATTGCATGAATATGGAAGAAGTGAATATTGTTTGCAAAAACAGATTGGTGTGGCGTTCTATTCTCTCTACCTACCCCTGCGGAGAAGCAGCGTTGTAGTTAGTTAATTATATATATATATATATATATATATATATATATATATATATATATATATATATATATATATATATATATATATATATATATATATATATATATATATATATATATATGCATTACGCATATATATTGGGTTGATGCAAAAGTTTTGACCGTTTTTTACATATATTTTTTTAAATTTTTTTTTTCTTGTGTATTATTTATTTAATAAATTATATAATTTCTATCAGTTTTTATAACCTTTTCCCATCTTTCTATCAACTTATTAATACCAGTAATATAAAATTCCCTGGATTTTAATGCGAAAAATGAAGTAAGGGATGTTTTTACCTGCTCTATTGAATAATTTTTTTCACCATTTAAATTTTTTTGCAGTGATCGGAATAAATAAAAATCAGAAAGAACAAGATCTGGAGAACACAGTGGATGCTTGATAACATCCCAATTTAACTCATTTAGCTTGTGTTGGGTCATCATAGCCACATTTGGTCGCGCGTTGTCGTGATGAAACACTGCCCCTTTTCTGTTTACCAATTCTGGTCTATCCTTTTGAAGGACCATGTTCAATTCGGATAATTGCTGACAATATCGTTCTGCTGTACTTGTCTTATCGTGTTCCAAGAGTTCTAAATACACAATACCTTTATTATTCCACCATACACAAAGTATAACTTTTTTTTATGGATTTCGGTCTTCGAAGTTGTTAATGGGGCTTGTCCAGGTATAATCCAATGTCTCTTTCTTGTCACGTTGTTGTACACGACCCATTTCTCATCTCCCGTCACCAAACGATGCAAAAAAGATTCATGTTTTTGTCTCGCACTCAAAGCAACGCGCGTTGAAACACGATCCAATAAATTGGCAGCCGACAATTGATGAGGTATCCAAACGTCGTACCGCGAAACCATTTCCATACGCTTCAAATGTCTTAATGCGATTGTTTGGTTGACTCCCATCATTGACACAATCTCCCTGATGGTTAGACGTAGATTGGTGTCAATTATGACTTTTAATTCGTCGTCATCAGACTTCAATGGCCGCCCGGTACGTGGTTTATCAATGAGTGAAAAATCTCCAGATCGGAATTTTGCAAACCATCTTCGTACCTGTCGATCTTTGATGACATCTGTTCCGTACACTTCACAAATGTTTTTGGTTGTCACACTCGCGGTATTGTCTTTACGGAATTCATAAAGTAAACAATGACGTAAATGCACTTTATCGAACGACATTTTGAAAAAATACAAGGGGTTATTACTGTACTCTGGCCAGGCCAAAACTGAATAGAAAGTAGAGGGAAAGCATCCTTTATACAATGGAATCATAAAAAAAGAAGGTACTATTCATAATTTATGAAAAAAAAATTTTTTTACCTAGGATCATAAAAAACGGTCATAACTTTTGCATCAACCCAATACGTTTATACACATACACACACATTGATAGCATCAGATAAAAACAATAAAAAAGTTAAGTTAAATAAAAGCAATGGAAAATAATGTTGTAAAGTGATCACTCAACGAGTCTACGACAGGTCGAGAGCCTTGTAAACACCCAGACTTTCATATTCTCCATCTTCCTCGTTTAGATACCAAAAATTAAAAATAATTTATTCAATCAATTATTCTTATATCATGTATTACGTAAGTACAGAGCTTTTTTATTATGTTTTCAGAAAATAAAATCCCATACAGAAATCCGCCTACTCTCCGTAGAATTCAAAGCGTGGGCAGAAAACGCGAAGGCGGTGACGTCAGCGGGGGTGAGACGTGACGTATGATCTCCTCAGTGGGCGGGTAAATATCCACCCGAGAGACCACATGCAAAAGATTGGGGTGATTTTTCCTATAGGGTATGCGAAATAATTGAATTTTTTTTTCACACTTTCATGAATTTCCAATTCATTTTTTTTGTCTAAACATAGATGAAGAATATGGAAGTCTGGGCATTTACGGGGCTTTCGACCGTCATAGGCTGGTTTAAGTGATCACTTTTCAAGCTTTTATATTTAGAAGTTTCAAGAATTTGAGGAGTGTGGTTGTCAATCAGGGGTAGAACTGGTGAATATTACACGTGTGTAAATTGATCACTTAACCAGCCTTTGACAGGTCGTAAGCTCTGTAAACACCCAGATTTCTTTATGTTGAGATGTCAAAAATATGCTAGTATTTTTCGAACTATCATTAACACCATCGATTATAATGTGCCTAGTAAAGAATCTCAAAATATCCACATTTAAAAAAAAAATTCATTATTCTATTGCGATCAGCACGTTTGGCTCGAGTACATAAGGTGCCGGGTTTGACTCCCTACAAACTTGAATTCGAATTCAAAATAGCCTAGGAATCGACACTCGAAGCTTAAGATTGGTCACCCCAAAAATAATCGATTAAGATATCACCGCATGAATCAAATTCATAACCATGTACACTATTTTGTTTGAACAATGGTCATAAAAAATATGGATGCGTTTTACAAGTATTAAAAAAAATTAACTCAAAAATCATGGTTACCCCAATTTTTATGCATAGATTAAAGAAAATTAGATTCACATCATTATATAAAGATAGGGTACGCAAGTGTTCTGACAGGCGGTAGGCACAGAAATCTCAAATATGTACGATGAATGTTATATCCGTGGCGTGTATTTGACGCAAGAATGACGTAACGAGGTTTAAAAATATAACAAAAATAGAAACTTGTTAGATGGCTTCCCAGAAAACACTTTTTATAGAGCAAAATGTCAGAAAAATGTGAAATTCGCTTTTGATATGTGGACAGGAATTCTAAGAACTAGTATTATGAAAAAAGTAAGTACGTAAAATATTTTGTAATACTAACTAAATTCTAAGTAATAACATGAACCAATATTTAACCCTGGATTCATACACAACCTTTAAACCGCAAAATTTCTAATAACAGATCTTTTAATGACAAATTTATGATGCGAATGTAGTTGGAAAAAGGAAGAGAGGAATACCAAAAAAAAACTTGGCACGATCAGGTATATAGTTAATACTTGAAAGCGGCCAGGTTAAGAGTCCAAATAATCGGCGGGTATGTATGAGGAGATGCATGAACGTGAAAGAGGCAAAGAATGTTTGCAAAGACAGAGTGGTGTGGCGTTCTATTCTCTCTGCCTGCCCCTGCGGCAAGCGGCGTGATGGTAAATTACATACTCATACACAAAACGTTAACAATAAAACCAATTGACTTGGAAAAAGACCTTCAAGAGATGAGAGAATTTAAAAGACCTCAATTCCAGTATTTTTTTCTTTCTATTCAGTTTAGCATAATGAAATGTTACTGCGCAGTTTAAAAACTAAAATGGAGTATGAGACTAGACTAGGTCACATACACCATGTATTGCATAACCACTTGCACTTAGACTTTTTTGCAAAGTAATGACCTAAGCAGGTGCCGATTCAATAAGCTGTAAAAAATTGGGTCACCATTTAACTCACAAAAAATAGACTAGGCTTGTATTTACTATTTAAAGCAAGGGGTACTTTAAATTAACTCAACATTTTAAGCGTAGGTACCCAAATACCCAAACACTCAGAAATCAGGATTATCTCCAATAAGGAGTTATTTTTCATATAATTTTTTTGACATCTCAAGGCAGATGAAGAAAATCTTCTTTATCTATGGTGATATGTCAAAAAAAAATAACTCCTAATTGGAGATAATCCAGATTTAAACAAGTATTTGGACACACTCAAAATGTTGTAAATAAATTAACTGGTCAAATTATAAACTAAAAATAAATGAAAAGGATATTTTCTAGCGTTTCTCATATATGTGATTATAATCTAGGATTCAGACCTCACATACAAATTAAAGAGTTTCTATAATATTAAATAAACTCCATAATAATTGATGTCTTGAGGGCAAACGTGGAAATTATAAAAAAATGTTTTCAGCATCAATGCAGAAATTACTATATGCATGATCCCTGTCGATTGCACTTATTAAAATGTCAAAATTTCACCTCCTTTCACCTCAAACGTTGATGCACAATTTCTGTATTGCACAAAAATGCTGATGTAATTATTTCAATTACATATTACCAAAAGTTTTTTTTCGATTACATATTTGTAAAAGTCATTTTTTAATTAAATATTTCCATAAGTATAAAATAAACTATCACTTAATACTATTGTGCGTAACCTTTTTATACATAAAAAATATAGTTATTGTGTTTTAATGTTCAAAACTTTCAGATTTTTAATTTGTTTATTATATTAGAAACACAAATTATTTTCCTTTTTCTGAAGATTATTTAGACAAGTTGTATATTTTATGATTAGGCAGCTTCGGATTTCAGCTGGAAATTGAACCCGGGATCTTTACCTTTGTTGCTAAACACGCTAATCATTACAAAGGAAAAATACAGTAGAGTAAAAATTGAGGAAAATATGACCAAAATGTATGAACGAAGACAAGCTAACAGATCTATTTAAGGATTTCCGTAGCTACATAATCCGTGTAGGCGGGCTCATAGTTCGCTTGAATCTTAACTCTTCTGTGAATGGAGTAAATCAAGAGGAAAATAAATACAGTTAACCCCTAACGACGCGTGACCTTCTACCCACAAACAAGATAAAGTACCTAGTCTAATTTTACGGTTCATGTTTCCGATATTTACAATTTTGAAAAATGGAAACGATATATCATAAGAAAATGTCTCGTAGGAACATCAGCACGATGCTTGTCGCAGTTACGTATGTATATATATATATATATACATATATATATATATATATATATACATATATATATATATATATATATATATAAATATATATATAATATATATATATATATATATATATATATATATATATATATATATAAATATATATATATATATATATATATATATATATATATATATATATATATATATATATATATATATATATATATATACATATACATATATATACATATATATACATACATATATATATACATATATATATATACATATATATAAACATATATATACATATATATATATATACATATATATACATATATATATATATACATATATATATATATATATATATATATATATATATATATATATATATATATATATATATATATATATATATATATATATATATATATACATATATATATACATATATATATACATATATATAAACATATATATACATATATATATATACATATATATACATATATATATATACATATATATACATATATATATATATATATATATATATATATATATATATATATATATATATATATATATATATATATATATATATATATATATATATATATATATATATATATATATATATATATATATATATATATATATATATATATATATACATATACATATATATACATATATATACATACATATATATACATATATATATATATATATATATATATATATATATATATATATATATATATATATATATATATATATATACATACATATATATACATATATATATATACATACATATATATACATATATATATATACATATATATATATATACATATATATACATATATATACATATATATATATATATATATATATATATATATATATACATATACATATATATACATATATATACACATATATATATATATATATATATATATATATATATATATATATATATATATATATATATATATATATATATATACATACATATATATACATATATATATATATACATATATATATATATATACATATATATACATATATATACATATATATACATATATATATATATATATATATATATATATATATATATATATATATATATATATATATATATATATATATATACCATATATGCAAATACATAAGCACAGGATACTTAACCGTTTTTTTTTTATTTCACGTCATAATAAGTATTATATAAAATGAAATGTGACACGTGTTTCTATGATGCAGAATGCATTAAAACACGTGTCATAATAGATTCCAAGATAAAGTGGTGTTTGAGTAAAATTTGTTGAAATAAAGGATAGATATTATCAAAACGTGACAAAAATCTATATTTATTAAAAAAAGTAAAATTCCAATATACATTCTGGAGAAAAAAAAATAAGAGCAGAAAGACTTCTAGCTCCTAGCGCGGCCGATCACGTTCTAATTTGCACGATCTCAGCCTTAAGCTCGCAGTTTCATATCTTTTCCAAGATGTTAAAAGAACCAAAATTACGATTTTAATAATGCATATAATTCAATTATGATCGATGTAATGCTGTATCGAACCAATCTATGCAAAATCGGATGTGGAAAACGGTACAATTATATTACGGAGAACTGTTTAAAAGCTTCTCTCGAAAGGAAATTGGCGAAATGAAAATTTCTTTCATTATTCGGATGGCAGAATTTACGAGATACGTATATTTTAGATTTCATCGACTAAACACCTGGTTTGCATTTAAATGGGGTCCCATGTGGCTCTTTATAACTGAATTTCCTTTTACCTTATTCATCTCCCAAACAGGGTTAACTAACACCCACTCCGCCGCACAAGTCTCGTCGGGGTACGAATTGATTATGGACACTTACCTGAAAATAGAATGAAAAAAATCATTAGGTACTATAACTTGTAAAAACAGTAGGTATACGTAAAGCCCTTGGGTGAAAAAGCTAAATGAAGAAATAAGTTTTTATTCCAAATAATTATATGGTTTTAAAAAGGAAAGACTTATTAAAAAGTAAAGAGTTTTTTTTTCTTCTTTTAACCCTTATCCGTGATAAATCCAAAATTAAACAGGATTATTGGATTGAATTCTACTTTTATTCACATATTTAGACATTGTCAAAACTAACTATGGTCAGTGTTTGATAATGTCTTAATAAGACGAAACGCGTCACATATTATCATACTTATATATGTAAATAAAAGTAGAATTCAATCCAATAACCTTGTTTAATTTTGGATACATGTAATAATAATAATAATAAAACCCTTATCCGCACCCCAATGGTGCATAGGGCACTGCATCGTATTGACGTGGTGTTATCTTGATCGTTACTTATATATATTATAGAAGGCAAGTTGATCACTCCAGCGCGTCAGGGACCAGTCCAGGGTAATAGTAAATAAATATTAGAGTGTAAAATCACTAATATTTATTTTCACCCCCCCTGGGAATCGAACCCAGGACCTCTAGCACGGTAGCTAAACACGTTAACCATAACACCGCGGAAGCGAACAAAAAAATCTATATGTTCTGAAAACCATCTATCTATCCACTATACATTATTTAAAAAAATCGGGCATGAACAGACATGTGACCTATCCGGTGGTCTCCGGTGGAATGAATGCGACTTAACGAATGCTGAGCCTTATTAACACAGGTAGGAATCCAACTCCTCACCAACTCTCTGACATGATAAAGCTTAAGGCATTTAAACTATGAAAATTGTATTAATTGTTATAATTATTATTTTGTTTTTAAATAAAAATAAGACTTGACACTGGCAGAAACATTCTCTCACTGGATGACTGCCAAATAATAATGACATTTAAAAAAAAACTTAAATAAATAATAAAATAAATTTCAACTGAACGCATTTTTTTTAAAGTAACCCTTCTGAAATAAAAATCACAAAAATGCTGTGCCGATACCATCACCGCATAGCGGGTAAGATCACGAGACGGTGATCCATAGATCTTTAGGAATCAGCACGATCATGATTACCGTTCAATTGAGTCTTTAGTTAGAGCACTTCCACAGAGCACTTCCACAGTGGAGAGGATGTATGTACCGGAAACGGAACGGTCGTGATTAGAAACCGGATGTAGAGAATGCTGAGATCGGAAAAATGCAACGGCAATTATATTTTATGAAGCAGTGCAATTACCGGTAGTTTTCTGCATGTTACGTTCATTAAAAGTTGTTATATTAGAACTAAGTTCATTTTGATATAATTAAAATGTCAGCATGATGTTATAAAATTAAATTAAAATATAACTTTTTATTTTTCTTAATACTTTTGTACTAACATTTCTGTTGGAACTTCATTTTATATAATAAAATAAGAACTGTATTGTTTTTTCCACATATTTTTTTATTTGACTAGTGACCAGGTTTTGTCGTTACCGACATCATCAGAGTGGTGGAAAAAATATACAATTGTTATTTTATGATGTAAAAATAAAACTATTTTAAATGACAATAAAGGTCATTTCAATTCGTCGCTTTAGAATAATTATTATTTTTAAATACTGATTTACAGGGCCCTGAAGAAGACCTGTGTAAGCGTTAAAACAACTAGATTCATACATCAATTTTCAACCCGGCAACGCGTTGCTTATTTATTTATTTATTTATTTAAACTTCATATACAGAAAAGAAAAAAGTACATTGGCGGACTTATTGCTAAAAAGCAATACCTTCCAACCAATCAAAAACGGACTAGTGATATTGATCAAAACATTGGATACCATATATACTTAGCTGTTTGCAATCAGAGGGTAGACAGTGCTTGAACATTAAAAAAAAACATAAACTACAAATCGACATACAAAAAAACATAAATTACAAAAGACGATAATAAGGAGGGCAAAGGAAAAAGGGAGTTTAGGGAAGCAGGTAGAGGAAAAAACTAAGGGAGGAGGTTTGACGTAGTTGGGATTTTAATGATGAATAGTAATGATTCAGACGTTTCTTAAACGTTATTAGATTATTAGTTATAAGTTTTTGGCTTATAGGTTTTGCAAATGTGCATTTTTGAATGGAGAGAAAATTCATTATTCATAATATAAAATTAAACACTATTAATTGTGTCGCCTACTTTCAAAATCCGCCAGATCCATGTAAGTAGATTTTCCAAAAAATGCAAAACTATCCGTGTAACATTTATGTTTAAAAGATTTGTGTATCTTTAGATAAAATATTGTGAAATAGAGATTTTTTTCTGTATTAAAAAAAAACACGAGACACAAACCGAAAATGACGTCATCTTAATTTTTGACCTATCCCCGCTCTCTGATTGGGCGATATGGGTCAGAAGGCAAGTTCCATGAATAAAGCGGAATTTGAAATACAACGCTGTTTTTAAGTATTTTTAGCAGGGTTTTCAAGTGTATAAGTATTTTAAATAATAAAACCCACAATTGGCATTCCGATAGAGGATAGAGTATTTATTTTAAAATCTTATAAAATTGGATCTGGCGGATTTCGAAAGTAGGCGACAGAATTATTATATTAGATTAGTTTCGGTGTAACAGCTGTTTCGGCTTGACATGACATTGTCAAAACAGCTTTCACGAAAAAGCAGAAAATCGAAAACCACATTTTTATTAAGATTAATATAAATGCTTTTACAATAGTATTTCAATCAAAATGGAGAATGCCGTATTAAATATGGTCATACTTCAGAAAATAATTATATTGAAATTTTATCAAATCTAAAAGCATTTCGGTGTATTTTTAATGGCCATCGTAATATCTACGGTAATCAGTGCTTAAATATAAACACACGCATATGCGAGTACATTTAGAATATTCAACATAAACTGAGATAATGTTGAATTCTTCACTACTTTAATGAAAGAAAGGGAACATTCACTGTTATCTTACAGAAATATTAAACACGCCGCTGCCGGTCGTAGACAATCGAAAAAAATTACGACTGATAAATTAAGAAATGAAAATCATATTATTTTTTGACATCTCATCAAAGATGAAGAAGAATATGGATGTCTGGGCATTTATTTAACATTTTTTTTATTTTAAAAATAATATGAAAATAACTCCTGTAGTTGGAAATAATCCATATTTTGTGAACAAGTATTTGGACACACTCAAAATGTTGTAAATGAAAAGCAGTTTGAAAATAAAACTTTTAGCTGTCGTTTTTTCTTTTCTTGTTCAAACCCTTATCCGCACCCCAATGGTGCATAGGGCAATGCATAATATAAACGAAGTTTTATCTTGATCGTTAACGCATGAAGGAAAGGTGATTCCGCTTCGGTGCCCTCCGCTTCGGGTACCTCAAGCGTCGTTTTTCAGGGATATAATGTGTGATTGTAAATTAAGGGTAGAATTGGTGAATGTTACACGTGTGTAAAGTGATCACTTAAACCAGCCAATGACGGTCGTAAGCTCCGTGAATGCCCAGACTTTCATATTCTTCACCTTTGTTGAAATATTAAAAAATTATATAGTAAATAGATACTTATTGTTCAATTTTTTAATATTATTTTTTTCTGATATTATCAAATATTTGTAATTTATATAAGCACTGTTAATCTATTTAAATTTTTTATATGTATTGTATTTATTCGAGTTTCCTTTTTAATAAGCTAAAACGAAATGTATACCCACACACAGGCCATGCCTTTATGGGATCTTTTTTGTATTAATATGATTTTTTCGTACTTGTCTTCTTCTAACCCTTATTCGCACCCAATGGTGCATAGAGCAATACACCGCATTGATGTTGTGTTATCTTGAAGGCAAGGTGATCACTCCTGCGCTTCAGGGACAATTCCAGTGGAAAATCACTTATATTTATTTTCTGGGAATCGAACCCGGGACCTCCAGCACGGTAGCTAAACACACTTACCATTACACCACGGAGGCGGAAAAATGTACTTGTAATAATACTGTATTGTGAATTGAAAAAAAAGCTGAATAAATAATGATAAGTGGTCAGGTTAGGAGTCGAAACAATCGGCGGGTATGTATGAGGAGATGCATGAACGTGCAAGAGGCGAATAATGTTTGCAAGGACAGAGTGGTGTGGCGTTCTATTCTCTCTGCCTACCCCTGCGGAGAAGCGGCGTGATGGATAGTTAGTTAGTTAGTTTAAATAAAAATACCATAAATAAAAACCGGTTATCGCCGAAGATGTTTTATTTCGCTCGGATAAGGGTTTTATTATTATTATTATTTTATAGAACTTCCAAGAATTTGAATAGTGTGGTTGTCAATAATGAGTAGAATTGGTTCTTGAAAGGAGTGATTTGGACTTATTGCAGGAAGAATAAAGACGAGTCGGCGGTTAGTAGTTATAGTTATCCATCCCGACAGATGCAGTTGTTGCAGCATCACGATTGCAACGAGGAACTGAATAGAGCGGCAGTAAAAACATGAGAACCCTCACATTATTGCCTGTGCAGAAAATTGATTTCGTGTTTTGTGACTGCGGTTTAATTATACTCGTACTTCCCGAGGAGAGAAAGAAAGTAATAAGTTTATCGCTGACAAATAGTACCAGTGTGCAAGGCTCGAGACTTAGCCACGACGCGCACGAACAAAACACGATTAAAGAAATTGTCGTAAGACAAAACGTATATAACGCGCATCGTACAAACATGTAATGTAAGGGTACTCGCGGAAATTCACCACAGAAGCTCTAAAGCTTAGCAAAAAACAAATAAGGATCCTAACCAGGACCTTGACAGGACACTGCAGACTGAGGAATCACATGACGAAAATTTCACTTCATGACCCAGTATGCAGATTTTGTATGGAGGATAACGAAACGCCAATCCACATTCTCTACAATTGTAACGCACTCGCTCGCAAACGAATTCACATCCGTGGAGGACCTCTACTGGACTCCGAGAAGGTGAAGCTCCTATCACCAAGACAGGTCGTGAGTTACATGACTCATGTAGGTCTTGGCAGTGAGCTTTAACACAGAGGGAGGTCACAATAGAAGTAATATGGTCGCAGTGACATAAGGGATGCAAGATCCCTTGACCCCAAAAAAAGCATGTAACGCATCCTTATATATTTATTATTTATGTATTTTTGTTAATCTACATGATATAATAAGGAATGCTAGGATTAGTAAAATATGCGAGATCGAATACGTTGTTATATCGGGAAGACAACGAAGAAGACAATGGTATCCGCATGTGAGGAGAATGGAAACACCCAGACTTTCCCATATTGCACTGCGCGACCAACCTAAAGGTAGACAACTCCAGGACAGACCACCTAAGAGATGGATTGACAGCTGGAAATCGACATCGCAGGAGGCTAATCCCTCTTAAAAACAGGCTGTATACCTACACCAATAAGAAGAAGAAGTATGATGAAAAAGGAGAAGTGTTTTTTAATTTTTTTATTTTAAAACGATGGATAAGAAAGACTTTTTTTTAAATATTGTCGAAAGAAGAACGAAACGATTTCGACATATGGCCATGTTCGTACAATTCATACACTCCATAAAACACCACCAATTAAAATTAAATCAACGTTAAAGAGATGTGTTTTCCGAATTAATTCGACCCGATAGTTATAATCAAATAATAAACCATTCATTTTACGATATTTTCGATCGTGCGTGACATGCCTTATAAAACAAATCATGCATTTTAGAGAACGAAAAAACTGTGAGAAACAGATAATAATGACGATAAAATTACGTAACAAACCAGCAGAAAAAATATAAGGTTATCAACGGTCGCTAACCAATTCAATATTACCAATTAAAGTGTATGCATCTTTTTCTTCTAACCCTTATCCGCACCCAATGATGCATAAGGCACTGCATCCGATTGACGCAGCGTTATTTTTATCGTTACTTACTGTTATGATTAAATAGATCTTATTCTTCATTCTTCAAACCCCCGTCCACACCCGATGGTCCATAGGGCACTGTATAGGATTGACGCTGTGTTATCTTGATCGTTAACACATGAAAGTGAGGCGATCGCTCTGCACTTCAGGGACCAGTCCAGGGTTATATTAAACAAATATTAGAAAGTAAAATCACTAATATTTATTTTCACTTGCCTCCTAGGAATAGAACCCGGGACTTCCAGCACGGTAGCTATACACGCTAACCATTACACCGCAGAAGTGGACAAAAAAATAGTGTAGGTACTGTAAAAATACATATTTTTCTTGCAGTGGAATCAATTCATGATGTTATTTCCAGAGCACTGTATGAGGAGATGCATGAACGTGGTAGTGGCGAAGAACATTTGCAAAGACAGAGTGGTGTGGCGTTCTATTCGCTTAGTGATAGTTAGTAAGTTAGTTATCATTTTAACTAAAGGGTGACAATTAAATGAAATTATCTTGAAAATTCGTCACTTGTTTTTAAAGTTTCTTTATTTTTTTTGTAATCGCGGGTTGTACAATATTTTTTGCTAACCAGAACTAAATAGTTACTTGTCAACGGCTGTTATCATAACTTTCATTTAATAAAAGAAGTGATAAATGGGCAAAGCGTTAATTTTACTAACCGAATGCGCCCAATAAAAAGATAAGCCTCAGTACTTTACAGTGATAAAATGAATCCATTAGAATAAATTATAATTTATGTTTATTAGTGCTCAACGCTTTTATTATTTCTTTTATCAGGGCCGGATCTATCATAGGGGCATTTTAAGCAGGAAAATCAGGCGCCGCTTAAGGCCCAGCATTCGTTTAGTCGCAATTTAATTTTCTCTTAATCCAGGTGACATTTTACGTACCGTAGAACGGGGTTACTTGAACTTTGATGTGTTACTTGAGCCCAGTACAAAAAAATATTAAGATCTGTATTTGGTCTACAATAATGAATGTATCGACATGATTCATTGTTTCTCTGACAGGTGACACTTATTGTCACGATACGTTCATTATTGTAGACCAAATACAGATTTAAATCTCTTTTTTGTACTGGGCTCAAGTAACACATCAAAGTCCAAGTAGCCCCGTTCTACGGTAATTGTTTTTCTTTTCTTAAAACACCGTTTTTGCATTTAAAAAAATAAGATTTTCTTCGAAATGATTTTATATTTTTTAGAAAGAAAAGAGTTTTTGAAAGGTAAGGAGCTAAAAAATTCAAAAATTTATTTTCTATATATTCTTGAAACAAAAGAATATCCAATATACATTATTTGAAAAAATCGGGCGTGAGCAGACATTTGACTTCTCCGGTAGTCTCCGGTAGAATGAATGCGACTTATCGAATGCTGAGTCTTAAGGGTATACTCTCAAATATACAAAGTCAGTAGACTCCTTAATGGAGAAACTCAGATTAGTGAACAAGGATTTGGACACATTCAAAATGATGAGAATCGGTGTTTTCTATAGTAAAATTGTGACGCTCGGAACTATGTAAAATAACTATATATAATTTTATAATTATTGTCTATGACCTTTGATCTATGTTTTTAAAATAATATATGCCAATTCAGGGTTGTCCAAAAAGATGTTACCACTTATATGAGATTTAAATTTTTTGCTATTATCTTAAAAGTCATTGATCAAAGACCCAGTACGTACAAATTTGTCATGAAGTCGTCGGATAGTTACAGGGCTTGAATGATCTTTATGAAACCATTACTGATTTTTTGTTACCATTGAGGGTGACTCAAATAATGATATAGTATAAATGCTAACATCTTTTTGGACATCCCTGTATTTACTAGGAATCTGTAGTCTTGTCACAATATTACACATCGTATAAAACAAGTTTTGATTCTAATTATTGTATTGATAAAAGTGTGACCATTCATTTGTTACTTTTTATTTAGATTCTAATACAAACATTTACTAAATGCCAATACGAAAAGTGACAGTATGAAGTTTTGTTAGAAATCAGAGGTTAAACTCATTTCAAGGATTCGTCTATAAATATTCACTTATATATTTTTATTTATATATTTTTTTGTATATACATGTTTTGCACACGCCCTTTATAACACGGCTTTGAGAAAAATAAATAAATAAAATAATATGTTTGTTATTAAAAAATGAAGATTTTTTTTTGGAACGCAAACCTTAATTTTGTATGAACATCAAACCTTGTATTACACGGGTTTTTATGGAACAATATAACCGTGATATATGAGGCCCGAGTGTTCAAAAATATTTATAAAATTCAAACTAAATTATTAGTTTTAATTTTCCCTGCATTATTTTCATGGAAAAACTGCTTTCCTGAAAATATTTCGATAGTTTGGACCTAAAATAAAAGGATGAAATTTTATACAATAAGTAGTAAGACGAAAGATATCGTAAAGTGGGGACGACAACGAAGGCGATACTGAAATGAGCATATAAACAGAATGTCAGAAGACAGACTTCCACGTATCGCCCTTAAAGGAAACCCTGAAGGACGCAGACCCCCAGGCAGACCTGAAAAAAGGTGCAGAGATAGCTGGCAGTCAATATCCCAAGAGCGACACAGACAGATTCTACGGATCTATAAAAATAAGAAGAAGAAGTAGTAATAAATAGGTACTAATTAAATAGTTTGTTACGTCACAAATAAAATTACAAGATGGAAAAGAATAGATGCGTATCATGTTATCTATGTAAATTTATATAGGTTACTAGAAGGTTATTAATATTGTTTAACTACAATTGTACCTACAACGGTGTCATTTGCACTTATAACGATATCGAATCGGCAATCATTTTCTGTAGGCTCGTTTTATTGCATACATAAATAAATATGCAATCCACGCAATAAAAATATCCATGAATATCTATGCAATATTAATTACATAGATAAATATCTAGTGTTAAAGTAAAACAATGAAATATTTTCCTAATACGAATAGTTACTAGCATTACTATTTATCATTAGAATCCTAACTGTCAATCAAACCTCCTCCCTTAGTTTTTCATTCATTTTTCAAATCTGCATCCACACCCGATGGTGCATAGGGCACAGCATCATATAAACGCAGTGTTATCTTGATCGTTAACACATAAAGGAAAGGTGATCAGCCCTCCGCTTCAGGTACCAATCCAGGGTAATATTGAATAAATATTAGAATGAAATATCACATATATTTATTTGACCGCACCCTGGGAATCGAGTCCGGGACCTCCAGTACGATAGAAAAGCGTGCTGGCTATTAAACTATTAAACTAGGAGGCTGACAAAATATTACACATTGAAATATTGTTCATAAAACCTTTGATGTACCAAAAATGTTACGAGATTATAAATAATCAAAAATATATGGTACATTTTATTTATTGTTTCGGCATTTACTTTGTGGTAAGACATTATGATATTATTAAAGAAAACACTTTTTTTGCGACTTGAGTTTATTTAAACTAATTTTTAGTTTACATTTAGACCTGAAGATGGAAGCCTAGCTTCCGAAACTAGTCGTCATAAAATACACTCAAGTGGTAAAAAAACAAGCGTTTTCTTTAATAATACGATAGCGCTCTATAAAAAACCCAGAACATCGTTGAAAATAACTTTCGAAATGTTTTTTTTTTGCTCGTTTAGAGTTGTCTATGACTACAAAGACGTATATTGTACATTGGTGCGTAACTAGTCATTTTTTGCATTACAATTTTATGATAAACCGAATGAAAGTAGATAGGTAGCAATAGATAATGATAATTTATTGCAGTCAAATAAAAAAAATATATTGGGGACATTACAAAGTACAAAGGGAGATTTAATTGTACGGATGCCCTTAAAAGTACAACAGTAAAATTCCATCAAGTAAATATTATATAAGGTGTACAATTTAACTAGCCCCTGCGGGGAAGCGGCGTGATGGTAGGTTAGTGAAATAAACCAGCCTCCATGACGGTCGTAAGTCCCGTAAATGCCCAGACTTACATATTCTTCTTCATTTATATAGAGATGTCGAAAAAATAATGTAAATTGCAATCATATTTAAAATAATGTGGTCGAAAATTTCGACATGTAATACATCTGTGAGTTTATGAATTTGTGAAATGTCAACCTATAAACAAGTATCGGTTATGTAGATACGGGAATGTTAATAGTGTTATTTATATAATGACATTTAAATTAATGTCACAGTATTAAGTTATGCAGTCAAATTATTATTAGAAAGGTGTAGGTTTCACGTCCTATTTATAAAAGTTCATATGTATTTTGTATGATGTATTTTTAATTATTTTTATTAACAGTTTAAAACGCAAGCGTTTAAGGCCAAACTCGCATTTATAAAAATTCAGTCGGTCGTCGGGTCACGCCCATTTTTTTTCAGAATACATATTGGATATTTTTTTGTTATTTTAGAATTTGCATTAAAAGAATTTTTTTTAATAACTCATTACCTTTCAATAACTTTTTTCATTTCGAAACCATTATATTTATATATTTATTTCAGAAAAAAAGTTATTTTTCAATGCAAAAACGGTGTTTAAAAAAAATAATTACGTAAAACTTTACCTGGATTTAAAGAAAATTAAGTTGCGACTTAAGCAAGAAAAATAGATATATAGAAAAAATATGAGAAGAACTAAACTGGTTATCTATTAAAAAGAGACTTAAATTTAAAATGCTGATCTTTATACATAAATTTTTAACGATAAATTACCAAAATATTTTAAGGATAAAATAGTTTTAAGCAAAAATTGTCATGAACATATTACTAGAAATAAGGATAAAATAAGACTTTCATTGTTGAAAAAAACCGAGTCGCAAATTTGCTTAATGTATAAGGGTTTGAAATGTATGATGAGATGCGTGAATGTATGAAGAATAAAATGAGTCTGAAAGAATTTAAAAATAAATGTTTTGTACAATACAATACCGGTAAGATTTTTTCCATTAAAATAAAGCATGCATTTTTAATGTTTGAATATTTCCTTGTATTATGTATATTTATCAACAAAGATCTTTAGAATGTGTTATATTAGAATGACAAAGATTGAAAATAAGTTTTTCAACGTATCTATATTATGTGTAGATCACGCAAAAAAGACACCAATAAGGAAAGCATTACATTATTTCATTTTTCATATTAATTTTTTATGAAAAAAAAATTGTAATAAATTCACGTTTAACATATTATACGTAAATACTTCAAGATTTTTTTAAATGTATTTTATCTTTAAAGTAATTTTTTTAAAAATTAGAAATCTCAAACATACTTCAGAACTTATGTATTAATGTTAAGTAAATTTAAACGGAAAAAATATACATTTATAAGGTGGCGCAGAATTATTCACCCTATTGGAATATGTTATAATTTTAGCAAATGGCGTAAGTCAATCATATTTGACATTTGTGAACCATACAGCTGCAGTATACAATCAAATTGATAAAACGGGCACAAACGTGTATCAATATTGGCGGCAGCTACTGGACAAAGATCACATTTTCCACTTGACAGAAAACATTGTAAAGGTCCAAATAAATATTTCTATCGCTAATAATCCAATTTTTATTATAAAACTTATTGAAAATCAAAATTGCATGATTGATTTTTAGCGCCACCTTAAATTTGTTTGTTTACTATAGCTGTTCAATTTACAAATCTCAAATATGATTGACGTACTATTTACTCTATTTGCAAAAAATATAATATCTTCCGATAAGTTAAGATTAATTTTGCGCCACCCTGTATATATATAAATGAATTTATTGCGACGTATTAATAAATTCAAAAGGGTGTAATAAGTCAGTATCGACGCAATGATTTGTTCTTTCAGTAATTATTCCGTGAAATATGTATGATATGGAAATACTACGAAATACTTTCATTTATTCGTTGAAAAGCTAACATTCGGGACCTGAGAGAAATGTACTTTACTAATGGTACGTACATAAAATCAGGCTAGCGCTAAACGAGAGTTGTAGCGAAAATGACTATAAATATAGTTAAAAAGTAATCAAAACCAACCAATCTTCATTCCAATGCGATGGCATCATTAAAATGTCATCTGTAATACACTGCGCTATCAAATTATGATACATGTAGTATATGTACATATGCAGTTCTCTAGCCAGTTTAGTGGAAAGTATGGACCAATGGAATATGTCGATGGAACCAAACATATTTTGTATGAATATTTTTTTTAATTAAACACTTGAATATATCACTTGATTTTTTTTCGGAATTTGCAAATCATATCATGAAAACTAACCACTCATTTTACTCTCATACACTTAAATTATTACACTCTGTTACAAATAAAGGTCAAGTCATGAATAATTTAGAAATACAAAAAATTTTAATTCAGATAAAACGTTAATTAATAATATACCGTTTCAAAATACGTCACCATTATTATCAATGTTTCCTTTTACCTAAAATATTGTATTCTTATTATTCTTATTATTAATCCTAAATTTATATATATATATATATGTATATATATATATATATATATATATATATATATATATATATATATATATATATATATATATATATATATATATATATATATATATATATATATATATATATATATATATATATATATATATACCCCTAAATATCATTTTTGTTCGTTGGTTTTAATTTTTACCAGAAGATGAAAACATCTGTATGTTTTCGAAACAAGTGGTACCTATATATAAATAAAACTTATCGTGGGGTATATTCAAGTGTTTAATATTTTTTTTTAAATCAAAATGTCATTCCACAAAGTTAATGTCGAATCAATAAATAATATATTCTATATGCACGTGTAGTAAAATAAAATAAAAATAATATAAGGTTATTCAAAAAATTGGACCACATGATTCCCGAGTCTGCAGATTTTGTACTGAGGATAACGAAATATCCTTCCACATTATCTGTCACTGTGACGCGCTCGTAACCGAAGTCACATCCTTGGAGGACCACTTCTGGACTCCGAGAGGGTGAAGCTCTTACCACCAAGACATGTCGTGAGCTACATGACTCACGTAGGTCTTGAGAGTGAGCTAGCGACAGAGGGAGGTCACAGTAGACCTTATTGGTCGCAGTGACACATAAGGGATGCAAGTTTTTTGACCTCATAATAATAATTTTAAAAAAAGGAATTTAATGTGTCACAAGTACTTTTCAAAGTTTAAAAACATTTATTAAGCGAGACAATGAAAGGTCGAACGTCCAGTGAATTCCCAGACTTCCATAATTCCTTAGGATGGTCGCGTCGGCTACTAAAAAGTCAGACGCAACCTAACGCAGCTTAATATCATAAAAAAACTATTGCAGTACCTACTTTCTCTGTTTCGAGACATTTTTTGTATTATTTATGTGAAGTATTTACAATTAACGAATTCGTAGTAAGGTATTTGGACATTGACATGTTGCTTCTATCTACAAAATAGCATGTAAATATCGCAAACCACGTTATACTAGTCTGAATAAAATAAAATAAATAAATTTAAAAAAAAATTATGTTTACTCATGAACAACATATTTATGTCAGTTGTAGTGTCCTATTATAGTGATTATAATCAAAACTACATTACAATAAAACAGATATAAACAACAACAACAAAAAACTGAAATGCTGAACAAAAGTGAATTTTTCTGATGTTTTTAATGTACAGCGTTATGATAATAAAAACATGCATGTCATCAAAAGAGTACGTATTATGTTCTTCTGATTTGAATAGGAAACTGATCACATAACTTTTTTGTTGTATTTAATACATATGTCAATTAATAAAATTAATAATAAAGGTCGATTTCGTTTAAAATCATCGAGGGGCGCATAATATTGACGATGATTATTAAAAAGTTTTTTTAAAGAAGTTTCTCGTTATTTTACAATACGTCTAACATGAAGCCAAAGTCTAAAGTACCATAGTAACGCGAAAATTATAAAATCATTGTTTTTATCATTTTTACAATCGACTGAAAACCCTAAATAAATCAAAAGCAAAGAAAAAAGTTATGACGAAATGCTTAGTTACGTAGGTATTTAAATTATAAGAATGTATTCATGTTTGTAAAAATAAATGCAAAACATTGCATTGCGTGATAAACAAAAAAAGGTATGTTTGGATTTCATGTGTAGCCAAAAAAATAGAAAAAATAAATACTGACCTGTCGACAGATTAAAAATAAAAGAAGGAATGTAAAATAAGGCATGTAAAAATATCAGTAAAGTAAAGTTAATATTAAAGTAAAGTTAATATTAAAGTAAAGTTAATAGTAAAGTTAATAACAGTCCGCCTCCGTAGTGTAATGGTCAGCACGCTCGGCTACCGTTCTGGAGGTCCCGGGTTCAATTCCCAAGGGGGGTAAAATAAATATAAGTGATTTTTTCACTGTAATATTTATTCAATATTACCCTAGACTGGTACCTGACGCGGAAGGCTGATCACCTTTTCTTCACGTGTAAGCGATCAAGATAACACTGCGTTTATGACGCAGTGCCCTATGCACCATTGGGTGCGGATAAGGGTTTATTAAAGTTAATATTATCTATTGTTTGGTTAAACCGAGTATTCTTTGAATAACTTTTATCTGGATGAGAAATAATGAAAACGCATTACGTTTTCTACACTTTCGTAGTATAGCTGTATCCAATATTTTCCCTTTGGTCATAAAAGTACATATACAGGCGGACCTCAACTTTCACACATGATTGGTTCCTGAAAATGTGTGCGAAAGTTAAATGTTTGAAAGTAAAGGGATGTAAAAAAAATAATAAAAAAACAAACATAATTGTACTTAAAACTATACTTAAAATAAAACATTGATTAAAATTATATTTTCTTAGTAAACTTGTCAAGAGTTAGTTGTATTTTACTATTTTTTCTTTTGTGGGATCACATTCTTCCATATATTTTTGATGCGTAAAAGCTTTGTTCATATTTTTTATTGTTTAGGTGTTGATGCTTTCTTCAGGTTCTTCTTCCTCACTTTCAGTTGGTATATAATTTTCATTTTCTTGTCAATTTGTATATTATTCGCATAGCGTGAAAGGGAAACCACTACACGGAACCAAAATATTTTTGAATTAATGCAAATATATATATATATATATATATATATATATATATATATATATATATATATATATATATATATATATATATATATATATATATATATATATATATATATTTTATTTTTTTTTTTTTTTATTTTTTTTTTAAATGTGCTATATAGCGAATTGTGCGAAAGTCTAATGTCCGAAAGATTAGGTCCGCCTGTACTTGCTACTTATTGCGATTTAAACTAACTGTTCAAAAATTCCCTTTATTAATCGACTTCAAAAGAAGGGATATCAATTTGGCACGAATATGTAAGTAGTTTGAGAAATTTCTCCGTGACTGAAAATAATTTAGTATAGAGGTACATGCAACAACATATCGACATTTTCATTCATAACTAGTACATAACAAATAGCGAATCAATTTTTCTGAAACTCGTTGCATCTCCAGCGCTTCTTTACAAAGATCCATAGTTGACAAATATAAGACATTATTTTGACATTGCACAGTACATAAAACATTTTTTTATTATTATTTAAAATTAGGGGAGAAAGAATGTGTAGAAAGCCACTGGTTAGATATGGCTGCTACACAAGATAATTTATTGCCCGTTATCTTATCTCAGGGTTTAAGAGGAAACACTTTTGAGAAATATTCAAATACAATAGCAGCATCAATGGCAAAGAAAGTACAAAATGTGAATGAACCCCAAAAAAAACACCATACTGATAAGTGCATTCCATCGTTCAATATACTCGCAAAAGGAAAAGGGGCGTTGTACGAGTATGATGATAAAGGTCCTTAAATGTAGGAACCGTCTGTTTCCTGGTGTTACGACTTCCGGAGCCATTGTCGGGCGCGATAAGACTGCATCCGACTGCCAAACGAGGCGCCAAACAATACTAGTTCATTTATTTATTGATTTGGCGTTTAATTTGTAGAACTCCATTTTAATTTACGTAATCATTGTTAAATCAAACAGATTTTTTTGGGTATACTAAGTTGTATTTTATTGTTTAAAAAACACATAAAGATTAATATTGATTAATAATGATGATTGTTTCGCCTAGTTATGGCATTTCCAAACGAATGTGGAGATTAAATAGACTGACGGTCCTTATATAGATACAATTGTAGGTACTTAAGTAATAGTTTTAACATGTGCAGTGATAATTTACGCGAGACAACAATAGTTAATGGGGCATGTAGGTACGTACACTTATATTTATTTTCTGGGAAAAAAATAATCTATTGACATGGCAATTGTTAGAGAATTAATGTATTAAATACGATTGTTGGTAATACTGTAATAGGTTTTTAAAATAATAATTAAATACAACTTAGTAGACTCATAAAATCTGTGTCTGATTTAACAATTACTAAATAAAATACTAGTTACTTAAAATACTAATACTACATCTATCGAAACAGCCACAGCTCTTCAGCGGACGATGGTTCCAAACGCAGGAACCTTTCACAAAGTGCCGGCCCGTTTACAGTAGTAATGAATTTGGATCGAGGAAATGCGATTGTGTCATTGATGAACTTGCAGTGCGGTTCATTCGGTCACCAAGTAATGTGTAATACTTGCAAGTACACCGACTTAGAGTATCGCGTGCGTCTATCAGCTAGTTCAGGCACGTGCCGACTGATAGACGCTTAGAAGTCTAGCTATGATTAGTTTCATTTACCACATTTGTCTAAAATGAACAGATTATAAAATGTCAGCTTGTGGTCCTGCGGTTAGTGTCGCGGACTCTCGGGTCAAAGAATCAAACCTACCACAATTTGATACCTATTTTTAATAATTAGCCGCTTAGGCTCACGGAAATAGAATAAAATTGAAGTATTTTTGTAAGTAATAAATTCATAAATTTTCTTTTTCAAAATGAAAATATAAAATGATATGCCGATGAATGTTGACAAATCTAAATTCACCGTTTTTGTGGGAGATAACTGTAGAACTGGGTGTAAAAAAGTAGAAAACTGTCAACGTTTGGAACAGGTAGATGAATTCCTATATTCGGGTAGCATGTTTTCTAGGGATGGAAATATTGATAAAGACATAGATATAAGTGATAGCGATATGAAGAGACATAGAGTGAATGCTTGGAAAATAATGAATAGTGCACTGAAATTACTTTTTACAAATAAAAGCCCATTAGCGAAAGCTAAACTAGCAGTACACAACGGAGTCCCGGTAACAACCACAATGTATGGAAGTGAAGCATTGAGTTAAAAAAGATTGACAAAGTGGAGAATGCAATCGAAATGGTATTTCTCAAACGAATATGCGGCAAAACATTGCATGATAGATGTTCAAATGGTATAATAAGGAAATAATGCAAGGATGAGAAATACATTATCGGTAAAATTAAGAAAGAAATGTTGAGATGATTTGGACATGTTGAAGGAATGAGTGTAGAAAGAACAGTAAAACAAATTTATGAGGCTAATGTTGTTGGGAATAGGACTGGAAATTTTTATTTGCATTGAATCAGTACTTATATTGTATACGTTTTTAAATTAAACATATCTCTCAGACTAAAAATCAGACATCTAACTGTCGCTTTATTATCCTAGTGCCTAGATTCGAAACAAAATTTCGAGTAAATAATCTTAAAAATAATATCTAATCATATTAGTATTTCTTCACCATGGTCACCCTATGAGAGTTAGAAAGGTTATATCCCGATGACTATAACTAATTTAAAATGAATAACAGTTAAACATTAGTCATGAAATTTTCTGGCAGTTAAATTCATATTTCTAATGGATGATATTAACTTAGCAGAAGTAAATTAGAGTAAAGAAAATATTTACGTTTAATTTTTAGAACTCTATTATAATTTATATATTAATTGCTAAAATCAAACACTGATTTTTTGAGACTACTAAATGACATTTTACTGTTAAAAAACACTTTTTTTAATTGTGTAAATTTTTTCGCCCTGTTATAGCATTTTCAAAGTAATGTCAATTGTGACAAATTTTATTTTTACGTATTTTTTGACAATAAAATACGATGTAGTTGACTCAAAAAAGTGGTTTGATTTTAGGATTTAATATATGAAGTAAATATAGTAAATTACCATTTTGTGAATGAGCAGTTTTGAAATTGGTCCATTAAAAAATATACACGTTGCTAATGAAATTTTAACAACGAAAGAGATAAGCCATCTCTACGTCTGTCGAGGCGCGGTTGTCCGTGGCATGTTCGGTGAAAGGTATGATAGTTTCGTTACCTGCGACAATGAATGACAGCGGAAGACGTAGAACGGATGTCAAAAATGTTAGAGAGATAACGAGTCTACTAATTCAGCTGTGTAACTTTTATAATGGGTCATAAATAATCAACTGTATTTATTACGCATGAGATTTCTAACTAAAGAAAATCTAGAAAAGAAAGTCCGCCATGGTCCCAGGTAATTGTTTGCTGTAATAATTTTAATTGTTGCCGTTGTTAAGATAAAGAATGACAGCTCCAAATTTTAGCCTTATTTGTGGTTGTTTCTTAAACTCTGATCTTCTATATACATAACCAGGGGCGTGCCTTCCATATCGCTCACTCCTTTCAACAACGTCATGTATCAAAAATCGTAAATTTTCAGTTGTGCATCTTTTCGGAATGCCCAGACAATGTACTATATGCCAGTAAAAGCGACATATTTTTAACTTAATATTTACCCGCTACAGGACAGAAAGTGTTGTTTTTGCATTTTGAATAAGAGGTATTGTTTAACTATTTTTTAAATATACTAAATATTTTTCAAATGGAGAAAAAACATTCAGGTTTTACCTAAAAAGACCTGTTGCACAGTAAAAAGTTCAATAAGTGGCTTGATATTTATTTTTAATACATTGTATTATATTTTTAAACTTTAAAGACAATATCCTGAAAAATTAAGTTTTTTAAATATATGACGTTGTTGAAAGGAGTGAGTGATATAGGCAAAAAAGCAGTGCTACCCGCGTGACATAATAAAACGCCACCAGTACCTAATCTACCTTACGAAGTAGTACCAGCTTACCTTACTACCTACCTCTACTGCCTACCCTTATTAATTCTCTGTGCACGCCACTGCGTAAAAGTATGTACTCCTTTTCCTTGGTCTTAAGCTGCTTCTATTACTAACAACATTCCTTTCATAAATTTGTTTTACTATTTTATATGACGGCATCACGTGATTATCGAATTAGAACGAAGATACACTTAAAAAAATAAAATAACTGAAAAAATACTATGGAAAGATATTTGTGTTAGTGATTAGTTATACTTTCTCATGCTTCCTTTAAACGTGCTTCTCACCTTTTTTATATGCTGATTTACTATACCTTTTATTGCTTTATATTTTACATTTTGTTCTGTGATTTCTAATTTGTTACTTTCGCATTTGTGTTTCAGTCTTGTTAACCTTAATCCCGTCTCCCGAAATGAGTGATGGAAATGACTCATCGGGAATATTATATATTTGACTTATGTTTCTTTTATGTTTAAATAAATAAATATGATGAAATTTTAAGAGGATTTGTGAATCAACTCCTTGGTGAGTTCGCAACAAGCCCATGTCGAGTGATCTTTAGTAACATCGATCAGAGTAAATTGGACTGGTGTATACAAACAAAAAACGCGAGGGAACGAGAAATGGGCAGAATTCCATTCAGCCTCTTTGGAAAAACGTACAAAACGAACGAAACGGGCCAAACAAAAAGCGGAGCTATTGCTTCCTGTATAAGAAAAATGAGAATGTTCTAACGGTATCCCGGACGGCGCCGAGCCACTTTGAGTAGTCAGTCACCCGCATTCTTCGCAAATGGCCAAAAAACACCTCAGACAATCGAATGCCTGTCCTTGGAACAACGATGGCAGCAGATGGGACATCCTTGCAATAGTTATATTTAAATCTCAATTTATTTATTATTTTATAATTAACATACACATTACAAACTAAAATTTAAGGCGTTTACATCAACAAAAATGTAAAATAACCCAGAATACTATTGATAACTTTTTCCACTCTGACCATTTTTTTCTCATAGCTGATCAGCTACTCTGATAAAAAAATGCGACGTTTTTCTACCATTAAAATAAATATTTTGGTTCCCTAATTTTGGGACCCAAAATATTTATTTGTCTGGCAATTCATATGACCACGTTAATTAAGATTGACTGTATTTATCTGGACTTTTTTTGGTAGAATATACTTGGGTGATAAAGAAATCAGTTATTAAATTTATACCTGCGCCGGACCAGACACTGTGGCCCACGGAGCAGCCTACTAGAATCATACGGGCCAGAATGTCTGGCCTACAGAGTGGTAAGAGATAAAGATGTAGAATGATCCCGCTTCGAAATACTCTTTCAGACGCATGGGACAGGTCAATATTCAGAGTGATATTGTTCAGCTTAGCGGTAGCTCTTCCTACAGGCATAACCATCGGCAGGTTGGTCCTGTATATAGGAATGTGAAACAATCTATGCCGACGCTTTCTTAGGTAACTATCGGGAACTTACAGACAATTCTCCGGATAATTTCAGGATTATCGATCATACCGCGCAACAATCGATAAAAATGCGTAATCAAATACACATTCCTTCTAGTCTCTGACTATTGTAGCCAAGCATACCCTGGAGAAACTCGGTCGGGTAGCGCCAAGGACAATAGCTGTACTCTCTCATGTAGAGATACCTCAGAAACTTCTTTTGGACTTTCTCTACCATAAGAGAGTACTTAAGCTCGTGTGGCCCCCAAATCATCAAGCCACTCTCGAGTCTACTTCGCACCAAGGAGTTTATATAAGAATCCTTGGGTTAGCCTTAGCTGTTAGTACTATCTTGTAAATATCTACGCACATTTTATCACTGGCAAACAAAGTAGTTAAATAACAACAAGAAAATCAAATCCTGGTTTTCAATCCCATATTTGTATCTTGTTGAATGGAATTAAATTTTGCGTGTAGTAGAAAATCAACAAAATAATTTTCAGAAATGTAAAGAAAATTATTGCTAACGAACTTATTTATAAAGTTAATAACGACGGACACCGTGGCGTAGTTGGGTAGTATTAAACTGGCGATGCGGATTCGATTCCCGCCAATTACAAAATAAAAATTAAGTAAAATTTTAAATTTTTTTCAAAATAAGAAATGAGATAACTTTATAAGTACTGGTTTTACGAAATAAATTAAAAACTTTAACAAATATTGTAAGAGAAATAAATTTTTATAGTACTCATTTTTTTACAAGACTAGCATGTTTGTTTTTAAGATTATTTTAATAACGTATTGGCACAAGTGTTTAAACAATAGTTGGCAATGAAAAACAAATTTATTACGTTTAAATGTTACTAATCTTGCTGTTTTATTTATAGAGCAATACCAAAACATTTTTTCTAAAATAATAATTTTCAATATCAATGAATAAGAAACATAAAAAATATCGTAAACATTTAAATATAAATAAAATAGTAAAAATTTCAAAAATACATTAAAACTTGCAAGAGTTTTAATGTTATATTATTATTATATTATTTATATATTTTTTTAATTACTATTATAAATATAAATTTAATTAAACTTACAAGTATTGCAGTATGAACTTGGAGAAGAAAGTGGTTGAACTTACCTGTAAATGAAAAAAGAAAACATTAACAACATGTCATTAAAAATAAAGAGATTCAAAGCAATAATGTAAATTATGTCAAATTTATTTAAACAAAACACCTAGAGTACTAAATCTTTTTCTGATAAAACACGATAAATTAATTGACCAATTAATACATATGTTGACAGAAAAATAGTGATAGTAAAAACATTGGAAAGTAACAAGAAATTAAGGAACAAAAAAGCATTTTAATAAAAAAGAATTTGCTATTGGCATTGATCAGGTGTTAGGAAGATAAACGTGTTCAGCATCGACCAATCTTGGCCATAATCTCGAGGTAATTAATTGGCTTCGCGGAATGATGTTGGAATCTACATAACAGTGTTTGCAACTTTCACCCTTCCACACGTTGTAATTATGGTCGATAGTAGCATATTGAATGTAAAAAATAACAATGGAATGGAAATATTTATTTGATATTTTAAACTTTATTTATTGCGATTTTTTAAACTAGTCGCTTGTAATTACGACCCCTATGCTAGCTTTATAACCCTAGACTAAATGACCTGTTTCAATATACCTTTAAACGGAGCTTCATAAAATTTATAGCGATAAGAAAAACTCATATTACACACCAAAACATTTGGTATTTTTTTAAAATTAATTTCGACAAGTTTTTGATAACTTACGTATAAAATACGAACATAAACTACATTATTTTCAAATACCCAGTAATCTAGGGTTAAGATCTGAGAGTGCAACATGTTTGAGAGGATGCCAGCAATGACTAAGGCACTCGGGGTAGCGTACCCGTCCTCGTACAAGCTTTTGTATAATAATTACATGCTAACACAAAAATCTTGTCTCTTCAGGTATTGGTCATTCATATTTACTTATCATATTTAAATAATTAAGACTGATCCTTTACCGTATTTTTTGTTAATTCAAACTTATGGAAAGTCGAGTCAACGCACTTTGGGCAGGCGACTTAATTAAAAGTTAATAAAAACACAAGTTTAATACCCTAATACCGGTTAACAAACGCCTAACTATGGCTGATAAGAACATAAATGAATATTAACGCGATCATTAATGCAACCATTAATGGTTTGTAATTAATTTAGCGAGTGTGATAAGTAAAAAGTATTTACTGGTAAGAAGTAAACGATCAAAAGATAACCTGTTTTTAAGAACGCGCATTCTTTATTGCCTGTACTATGTACAATATATTTGTACTGAAAATATCGGATTTTTCAAAGCGTACCAAACATTACCGAATGGATGCAATATTTTTATAACAAGAGAGAGTTTTTTAACGACACAGTTATTTCGTTCATTAATTCGGCAGTCACTTAAAAATGGTAAAATGGTCACTGGTAAAATGTATCCAGTTTTAATTTAAATTTTACTTCGTAAATACCACCATTTTATAACCTTTTGTGACGCGTGTTTTCATGCATTCCGCATCATTTTCAACCACCGTATGTGAAGCTTATTATAAATTTTACATTTGGGTCCTTGGGACGTTTAGGGGTTGAAGAGGGCTTTGGTCTGTGTTGGGAACAGGAAGGATAATCTAGTGTGTCCCAATCAGGAACTTCTCAGCATTTGATCATTGCTGGGAGGAGATTTTCGGATCTAGGAATGATAAAAACATAATAAATATAACGCAAATGAAGGAGTCAAAGTTCAGGTGAATTAATTTACTGATATATGGAAAATAAAATGGAAAAGTAGTACGCAGTATGCAAGTAGAATAACAACGATGGCTAGAACACTCATGATTACATACCAGTACTCGTATCAACTACTCATATCACTATCAACTACTCATTGTACATATATACTTCTTTATATACTACTCGTATCAACAAATTACCTTGAAAGTATATGTATGAATTTGAAATCAAACACAGATTTTTTGAGTCTACAAAGTTGTATTTTACTAACAAAAACACATAAAAAATTGAAATTGTGACAATTGTTTCGCCTAGTTATGGTATTTTCAAACGAATGTCCAAAAATGCCATAACTAGGCGAAACAACTGTCACAATATTAATTTTTATGTGTTTTTGTTAATAAAGTACAACTTAATAGACTCAAAAAATCTGTTTTTGATTTAAAATTAATACATAAATTAAAATGCAGTTCTACAAATTAAACGCCAAATCAATAAATACCTTGAAAGTATATAGCTAACCGAATGAAATTCCTTCTAAGAAATGCGAATGTATCCTAAATACAGTAGTCTGTACTCATAACGTATCTCATGAATTTTTAATGCAGTTAGCAACTGAAACAAATTGTTGCAAAAAACGCTGAAAGGATAAATATATGTATACTTATTGGAAGTTCACTCATTTCTGATTATTACACATTGTCAGCATACGTATACGAGTATATGTGCATTTACACATATAAAATGTTTGAATAGTTGCTAACTGTCATATTTTGATATACTGCGATATTGCAGTTTGACGATTGAGCACTTCAATCATGTATTCTAGTAATAAATGTGTTTTTATTACAGTTTCATTAAATAAACATTGCAGGTTTACTAAGAGGGCTGCACAAACGAGTAAACATTACGGCTTTAAAAAAATGATATTTGGTTACAAAATAATCCACCCGAAATCTACTCACCAAAGATAAACAAACGTCTTAGTGCCAGAATGTGTCTAGTGAGATTCATCTCACCAAAGATGTCTCTAGTGAAATTTTAGCTATTCAAGCTCTATGTTTCGAATTTGAACAATATATTTATATAAAGATATTATTTATTGATTCGGATTAACTTAAAATTGGTTAATATATATATATAATATATATATATATATATATATATATATATATATATATATATATATATATATATATATATATATATATATATATATATATATATATATATATATATATATATATATATATATATATATATATATATATATATATATATATATATATATATATATATATATATATATATATAGAAGTTGCAAGAATTTGAGTAGTGTGGTTGTCAATCATAGGTAGAATTGGTGAATGTTTATACATGTGTAAAGTGACTTAAACCAGCCTGTGACGATCGTAAGCCCCGTAAATGCTTAGACTTCCTTAATATTCTTCATCTATGTTGAGATGTTACAAAACAAGTAAAAAAATATATCCGAATTATATAAAATCCAGATTTGTAAACAAGTATTTAGACACACTCAAAATGTTATAAATTAATGGTTAGTGCATAGTTTGAAAATATTGCAAAAAACGTGTGATTTATATATATATATATTATACAATATTACCCCTATTATAACTTCAGGGTCACGTAAATGTGGATTTGTACTATTTCTGGTTTGGTAAATGCCATTTCATCTTCATGAATATAAATAGTTAAATTGCCTTTTTTATAGTTATTTGTCTACTGCCGGGATATTTATAAATTATTCAACGTTGAAAGGTAGGCTTGCCCGGTATTTTAAAAATACCGATACGTAATATTATACAGATGAATTTTAATGTTGAATCAAATCAATACTTTAATATAGGTCACGTGTCCATTTGACTAGTTAAAATCAACACCCGCAAATGAGTGTAAAAATAAATAACCAAGGGGGTCAAATAAATATTAGTGATTTTTCAGTCAAATATTTATTAAATAAGTAAGACCCTAGACTGTTACCTAAAGCGGAAGGCTGATCACTTTTCCTTCGTGTATTTAACGGTCAAGATAACACTGCTTCTATACGACGCAGAGCCCTATGCACCATCGTGTGCGGATAAGAGAAAGAAGGAAGGAGATATATGTGTATATATGTGTGTACATATATATATATATATATATATATATATATATATATATATATATATATATATATATATATATATATATATATATATAGATATATACTTTTATACATACATACACACACATTGTATTATTTTTTTAATTGGACAAGTCCAGGTCCGGTTTGCTCAGATCCGTTGGAGCCCTGTTTCAAACGTGTGCTCAGTTCATAAATAAATAATCCGGTATTTGATTAGTGAACACGTGTTTTTTTAGCGCTGCTGTGGAATTATGCATGTGTAAGCAACAATGCTAAAGAATAAACATTAATAATGTACCAGAGTCTTAATATTTTATAAAATATACATTTTCAATATTGCCACGGTGTCTATTTCCATTGTTTTTAACAGAACACTGTAGGGACAGATATAATAATAATTAAATTTAACACTTTTAATATGAAACAATTTCATCATTGTAAAACTTGTATATATTATCAGCATTAATTTCTTTATATTTAGCCTAATTCCCGATCAAGAATTGCTCAAATGTGAGTAAAGCTGTGTAAAATAAACATAATGTAAGTATAAACGTGTCGGTTTGTGGTCCCGTGGTTAGTGTCGCGGACTCTCAGAGTTTCTCGGCTCGAACCAACTCTACCACAATTCGATAATTATTTCTAGTAATTAGCCGCTTAGGCTCACAGAAATAGTGTGAATTTGAAATATTTGTGCAAATAAAAACAACACAAATATAAGTAATCCGCCTCTCCCAATAATCTCCCAACAGACAACCTTGTTATGCAGGTATAAACACTAATATTACGCACCATGACTAAAATATTTATCGGAACCAAAAATTAAAAAGATGGATCGGTATCTCAAAGACATTATTAACGTCAGCCAATTTTTCAGCTAACATTTCGAGCACTATTGTCATAAATCAGTGTAATCCATAGCGAAATGTATCACAATCACCGGTCCTGTATGGGACCGGTGGTAATTAAACGACGCGTAATCCACGGTCCCGCAAAGGACCACTGGGCGGCTAAAGGTTAAAAAGCTAGTCAGGTAAGCACCCATGCAGTTTTCAGTTTGCAGTTTGCAGTTTGCAGAATACAGGTATCCAGTTGGTGCAATAGGCGTCTAGCGCAGCGGCCGCGTGGGTCCGGTCTCATGATAAGTGCAGTTACGTGGTAGTTACTCAGAAATGCAGCTGCAAGGTCAACTAGAATGATAAAGTGCATAGAGTCTAGCCCCAAGGCGAAACGAAAGCGAGGGAATGCATTTTTATGCGAGAAATCCCATTATGCGAAACGAGTACATATTTATTTCTAATTTAAGTTTTACTCAATTATTAAAAATATTTCTGTATTAAGAAATAGTGGTATTTACCCAGTAAATTCTTCTTCTCCGTCTTTTGTAAAATTGTATTAAAAAAATGAAACAGAAATATTTCAATCATAAACATTTCTAAATCTTACGAAAGCTTTCTATCATTTTCGATATTACCAATTACCATATGATTGTCGAAGGCTTAATTTTTTAACACGATTTATTACTTTAAAAAAAATAATTTTAACCTAGCATAAACATGCCCGCCTTCGTAGTGTAATGGTTCGCACGCTCGGCTACCGTACTGGAGGTCCCGGGTTCGATTCCCAGGGGGGTCATATAAATATAAGTGATTTTTTCACTCTAGTATTTATTCAACATTATCCTGGACTGATAACGTTTCCTTCGTGATAACACTGCGTTTATATGATGCGGTGCCCTATGCACCATCGGGTGAGGATGAGGGTTTGAAGAGAAAGAAGAAGAAGCACAAACAGCTACTTTATGCCATACAATGTTTCCCGACGGTAAAAGTTTATTAATAATACCATTTACAACATTTTGAGTGTGTCCAAATACAAAATCTGGATTATCTCCAATTTTAGGAATTATTTTCATATTATTTTTTGACATCTCACCTAAACCAGCCTATGACGGTAGTCAGCCCCGTAAATGCCCAGACTTCCATATCCTTCTTGATCTTTGATGAGATGTCAAAAAATAATAATACCATTCTTATATCATTTACTTTTATTAATCCCGAACCGCTATTCATTCGACCTTCAATCATTCTCACGGCTCGCTAAGCGATTGAAGTCTCTTGAATATTTTTTTCTTTGCATTATGTTCTGTTGACCTCTGTAACAGTTATTTTCATCGGCGTTCTTCTATCTGGATAACATTATTATTCATACTTCTACTAGTATTAGCCGTTTTATATATTTTCCTGACCCATCTCACGCCGGGAGGGTCATCCATTGCGCCGGTTCGATTCGATTACGTAACTCCTTCTATTACCTGGCACTTAAATATTATAAAGCATTATAGTGTAACTTTATAATACTCTGCAAGTCTTCAAGGTCTATTGTCTTGTATTATTAACCACGTTTATGAAGTTCATGACATTATGCATGCATTTTACCGGTATTTTGTCTTACTTCGTAGACTAGTAGCTACCATGTTTGAGGTCTAAAGATAAAATGGAAAATAAGATTAATGGATTTATCAACCGGGTAGACTGCCCGTCATATAACCTTTCCAAAACAACCACTTAAACAAATCATTTGTGTAATATGCAGGTACGGTAGAACGGGGCTACTTGAACTTTGATGTGTTACTTGAGCCCAGTACAAAAAAATATTTAGATCGTAGTATCGATCAAAGTATCGTGACAATAAGTGTCACCTCAGCTGTCCAAATTTAAAACACAGTAAGGGACATTTTTTTGTAGTACGTTTTTTTTGCATTTATGGATTAAGTAGGCTCTACTTAATCCAAAAATGCAAAAAAAACGTACTACAAAAAAATGTTCCTTACTGTGTTTTAAATTTGGACAGCCGACCTGTCAGGGAAACAATGAATCATGTCCATACGTTTATTATTGTAGACCAAATACAGATTTTTTTTTGTACTGGGCTCAAGTAACACATCAAAGTTCAAGTAGCCCCGTTCTACGGTACCATACAGGAGTTGGTGTAATTATTTCATTATAAATTTTATACCTAGGCCTGAATCGAATCACTAATATTACAATTCTTCTATCCGCACACAGATGGTGCATAGGACACCACATCGCATCAACCTGATGTTAATGTTATGTTTTTTTGTACTGGGCTCAAGTAACACATCAACGTTCAAGTAGCCCCGTTCTACGGTACGTAAAAGTTTTTTTTTTCAATATATAACATATCTGTGGACGTCCTCAACAAAACGTTACAATTGCACAAAAAACCATTTAAATGCAAATCTATTCTGTCAACTGTATTCTATCGCAATATTAATTAAAGTTGTGACAAAACGTGACCAATCCTGTGTTAAACCAATATGAAATCATTAAATCGCATCAAAACGTAACAATTTTACAAGCTAGAATTCCTGATTACTTAAAATCATTTATAATGGAAATGTAACGTTTTAGTGAGGACCTCTACATCTGTAGCTTATAGAATCCTACAATCGTTGTCATTTTGTAGGTAGAATTTAAGTACCATCCATTTACTTCAGTGCAGCGTCGTAGTACAATGATTAGGTACTGCTTTAGAACATCACAACACTAAAGTGACAAAAAAAACACTAAAGATAAAAACAACGCAAATTGCAAAATGACTCATTACGACACGACCCAAATTAAAAAAAATTGCAAAAAAAACTTTTTGATGTATGAATGGGGAATATAAATAAACGCAACCTTCGTTGTTAGCAATATATTGTAAAAAGACGGGGCAAAAATTCGAGGAATTTCGCAATGAAACTGCTAAATTGACACATTTTTCATGACATGTCACATTTGAAACATGGGTAGGTACTTTATGTTGGCAGACTAAATCATTTGAGTAAACAAAAACCTACATTTGCAAACGTATCTACACGTAATACATTATGTATCTATGAATGTACACCTAAAGAATACATTTGTTGAAAAGAAAAGAGTTTGTAAATTAAAATAATACTTGACGCTGGCAAAAAAAAATTAAACAGTATTTTTCTATATATATATATATATATATATATATATATATATATATATATATATATATATATATATATATATATATATATATATATATATATATATATATATATATATATATATATATATATATATATATATATATATATAAATATATATATATATATTCTATATTTTATAAAAAAAAACAAAAATTGATCCATATTGCATTATTTAAAAAATCGGACGTGAACAGATAATATGTGACCTCTCCGGTGGTCTCCGGTGGTCTCCGGTGGAATGAATTCTGTATTTGCGAATATCCCTCTAAACATGAACTGGGCCAGTCATGAAATCAATATATATTTTCACTTAAATAAAAAATGTCACAAATATTTTAACTTTGATTAATAAGGACAGCTTCTTTGACATTAAACTCGAATATAATTTAAGAATTTGCATAAAAATAACCCGTAATAATACATACATAAAAAAAACTTTAATGGTCCAGATACCAATATTTTTTCAAGGCCAGTACATTTACAATTAAAATTGATAATTACAGTAAGAAAATATAATGCCGAATTCCAAGGCTATAAGACGGTAGTTATGGAGTTTGCCGTTAGCGAAGAAATTAAGAAATAACCGTTAAAATCTATATTTTACCACTTTAATTACCATGGAATATTTTATAGCCATACACTGTGATGGTCTTTACATGATTTATGCGTGATTTAAGTGTGAAAGAAATAATAATTAAAATAACATAAATAAATCATTTAGCCGGCGAAAGCAAAAGGGATACAAGTCATAAAAATGCATCTTGATGCAGTCCATGGTAATTTTAAATTAGTTTTAGACTGAGAAATCACTTATATTTATTTTGACTTCTCTGGCAATCGAACCCGGGACCTTCGGGTACCTCAAGCTAATAAAAAAAATAGTATACATAGTACATAGTACATATTAAATAAAGTAAGAAAGAAGCTAAAATTCATTCTAAAAATAAAAAATATAATTATGCGGTTTGTTTATTTATTTGATGTTCTGTGTGTAACGGTTCAAAACAAATTGCATTTTCCACAAGTGAAAAATTGACATTGGCGAAAATAATTGACTTCATATTCGTTAAAACTGTACATTGTTTTCCATCTTAACAGTCATAAAAAGTAAGCCATCTTCAAGAGAGAAATCAGTTGAAATTAGAGTTTGTGAATTGCCGAAAAGGCTAACAATAAGCGGCCATCGAACTGTCTGGCTTCAACATAACAGTTAGGTAATTTTGGCGTAAAGTAAGTTTTATATAAACATATGGAGAAACTATCTTACTACCAGACAGGGGCGTGCCTTCCATATAGGGAGAAAAGCAGTGCCTATCCTAACATACCCGCGTGGCATATAAAAACGCAAACAGTACCTTTTATACCTTAGTAGTACCAGCTTAACTGTCTGGCTTCAACATACCAGTTAGGTAATTTTGGCGTAAAGTAATTTTTATATAAACATATAGAGAAACTATCTTACTACCAGACAGGGGCGTGCCTTCCATATAGGGAGAAAAGCAGTGCCTATCCTAACATACCCGCGTGGCATATAAAAACGCAAACAGTACCTTTTATACTTTAATAAGTAGTACCAGCTTACCTTACTGCCTACCTCTACTGGCTACCCTAGTATGTAGTACCTAGCTTACCTTACTACCTGCCTAAACTAAACGTTACAGTGCGTTAGGCTCTTTTATATTATTTATGTTAACCTAAATTATTTCTTCTTTTTATATCCCTTATAAGCACTGAGAAATGTGAATAGGTTCATAATTCATTTCATATTAAGGCGTGCACGGGCTTTAATTGTATTATTGTAGTAACATCAAGGGATTTTCAGTTTTAAAATACAGTAGATAACAAAACAAAACAAAACAAAAGCAAAACATAAATGAATAAAAATGTTTTACTTAATATTTCATCCATAATGATAAAATTTACTTAAAAATTATAATTTTTCGACATTACCATTAAAAATAATTGGTTCAGGTGAGTTCCCACAGTAAATAAATTTAAAAATATGATAGCGTTTTGCCCATTTCTTGTTTATACGCGTCAGCCGTGTATGGATATATGTTTTGATTTTGATATTCGTATAAAAAACAGTAAAACAAATAAATAGTATTGAAAAAAAACAGTTTGCATACCTGCATTTTTAGGGACGTCATTAAGTTAATAACCATCGAAGGAGAAATTTTTTTTTAATAACTTTTATAAATATTATCCACAAAATATATTTTTAAATCTTTTATTTCATAGCACAAAAATCTGAAGAATTATTTAAACTTCTTATACTTATATAATATTTTACCGTAATATTTTCCAAATAAAACATTGATTTTTCTTTAAGAAAATGAATAAAAATAACATTGTTGTAATGTATCTAAGGTATAGTATATAAAATATATTTAAAGTAAAAAAAATATATAATTTTTTGCAGATTTTTACCGCTTCGGCCCCTTATCATCAAAGGTAGCGTTGCGTATCAGAATCACAATAGAAAAAAAAACGTTGAAAAAAAAAAACAAAATGAACAAGATTAAAACACGTGGAATGCGTCCATTCATAATATATATAAAAAAAACTAATACAATAATAAAATGTAGCTTTTGGCTAAACCAGGGGTCGGCAACGTGTGGCTCTTTAAGCACTTTGTGTGACAGAAATTTCGATATATTCAACAATAACAAAAAATTCTGTGCATATTCATTTTTAGTTCGGTTGGGAAGGAGGGATGGTGCCGTTTAAGTACATTGAGCCCGCATAAAACCTTTCTCTTGTGAAAAAACTGTTTATTTAATAGAAAAGGGCGTTAACAAAATATTTTTTGGCCTGATTTATACATCTAAGATTTCATTCATTCATTCAAACCCTTATCCGCACCCCAATGGTACATAGGGCAATGCATCATATAAACGTAGTGTTATTTTGATCGTTAATAGAAAAGGGCGTTGTCAAAAGATTTTTTGGCCTGATTTATACATCTAAGATATCATTCATTCATTCAAACCCTTATCCGCACCCCAATGGTGCATAAGGCACTGCATCATATAAACGCAGTGTTATCTTGATCGTTAACACATGAAAGAAACGTGATCTGCCCTCCGTTTTAGGTACCAGTCCAGTGTAATATTGAATCAATATTAAAGTGAAAAAATCTATGATAGATGTATAAATTTGCGCAAATTTCCGATTAAAAGTCTGTTGCTTAAAATATACTGGTATGTTCCTTTAAACATTAAATTAATTAGATCAAAATTATTGTTAATTAAAAATTGGCTCCACGAAAATTTCCAAACCGTTTTGATACTCGCATTTGGCTCTTTTGGTCCAAGAGGTTGCCGACCCCTAGGCTAAACGGTTCTTGAACGACCCAGGCTTCGATCAAACCGTTGGTTTTGGGTTGTTGCTATACATACAACATATAAAAAAAAGTTACGGTCGAACGTTATTGTTAAAGTTAATATTGATTCGAGAAACGGGGCGAATGGTATAAACAAACGACCGGCTGAAAGAAATCGAGACGTGTTGTAAAAGTATCAGCCTAATTTTACAGGGTGGCGCAAAATCAATCACCCTATCGAAAGATGCTATAATTTTAGCAAATCGCGCCGTACGTCTATCAAATTTGACATTTGTGAACTAGACACCTGCAGTATACAAACAGATTTAGGGTGGCGCAAAATGAATCATCCCATTTTGTTTTTAAATAACTTTTTTACTAAATAATATTTTTAATTGAGTGATGGTAATCTTTATTCGCAGCTTTACAATTTTTTTCTGTTAAGTGGAAAAGATGATATCCGTCAAGTGGCTGCTCGCCAGTATCGATACAAATTTGTGTCCGTTTTATCAATTTGTTTTTATTCTAACTAACTAACTAACTAACCATCACGCCGCTTCCGCAGGGATAGGCAGAGAGAATAGAACGCCACACCACTCTGTCTTTGCGAACATTCCTCGCCTCTTATACGTTCATGCATCTCCTCATACACACCTGCCGATTGTTTCGACTCCTAACCTGACCGCTGAAGTATTTGGCATACCTGATCGTGCCAGTTTTTCTCGGTCTTCCTCTGCTCCTTTTTCCAATTACATTCGCCTCATAAATTTGTTTAACCGTTCTTTCCTCACTCATTCGTTCTACATGTCCAAACCATCTCAACACACTTTTCTTAATTCTGCAGCTCTCCAATTCACAAATCTCATATTCGATTGACGTACGACGCCATTTGCAAAAAATATTACATAATTGTTAGAAGAAGAAGACAACTAGATATGTCAGCCTTTTTCTCTTCGTGATATACACACACTCGTACATATGCGGCCGCTCAGCAATTCGCCATTTTTTTACTCTTAAAAGACAATTCGACGAAACGCGGTGAATCGTGTGATTGCGATTTATGGTAAGGATGACTTCAAACGTATTTCAGTATTATAGGTCAGTACGTGAAAACATTCATCATGACTTGAGGCTAAAATTACGAAACAATCCCTGCCATGAGCGTGCGCAAGTTGATCCAGTGGAGAAAAACAGCGCCCGCGGGACTGTTATTACATCACTTCTATTACCCAATAGCCAACAGCAACACGATAGGCGAATATATTCGCGAACTTGATGCACGATTTGATTGAAATACTAACCACCTAATTTAAATCGACGGCAGAGAGAGTAAACAATACTAATATCGCTCACTCCTTTCAAGAACGTCATAAATCAAAAATCATCAATTTTCAGTTGTGCATGTTTTCAAAATGTCCAGAAAATGTACTATATCCCAGCAAAAGAGGCATATTTTTAACATAATATTTACCTGCTACAGGGCAGAAAATGTTGTTTTTGCATTTTGAAGAAAATGTATTGGTTAATTATTTTTTAACTATACTAAATATTTTTTAAATGGAGAAAAAACTCTACTAAAATAAGTAACTAAACAAACTAACATTACTAAAAAAACTAACCCCACTAACAGGAATACAAACACTTGAAAGTCAAATGTAAAAAGTGTAAATAAAAAATAACTCGACACTGGCTATGACACCCAAGATGGGTGAAAAGCCATTAATAAGAAGAAGAAATGTAAATTCACAGTAAAATCGGGATACAATTTTATTTTGTTTCACATTTTCAATAAATTTCGCAACTTACTTAAAAATAAATTGCTTTGCAAGAGTAGGTTTGTCAGAAAGCCTAGATGCTTCTGTATCAGATCTGGGCATGCGGTGGGACAGCTTCAATATATACTTAAACAACCCTGCTACCCACTCTGATTAAACACTCTGTGCATACCTACTGATATTATCGTCCATATCTACGCTATTCGGGATGACGTGGTGAGTTAGCGTTGGCACCACTAATCGAATGTTTTATCTGAATTTTTAGCGTAAAAAAAACATAAATTTCTACAAAAGTGCATATCTCGCGGATGTATCGTGATCTCTTTTCGTAAATCTATTCGTTACGGTATATTACTTTAATGATAGATTTATTAACCTTAATAAATAATGTGTTAATTGCATAACACATAATATAGTATAAATGTTAAAAAAATGATCGATAAAAGTATTTCAAATGCTTTTATTTAATTCAATAGCCCGTAACATAGTTTTCTTTAAACCCAAGTAATATTTAACGTAATGGATCTTTGTCAGACGGGAGGAATATCTAATTTAACTTACTCAAAATATACTGCTTTTAAGGGACATTCGCTAACACAGAATTCATTCTACCGGAGACCACCGGAGAGGTTACATGTCTATTCAAGCCCGATTTTTTTTTCAAAACCATATAATTATTTCGAGGAAAAACTTATTTTTTTAATGCAAAAACGGTGTTTTAAGAAAAAAATCAATTGCGTCAATGTCACCTGGATTAAGAGAAAATTAAGTTGCAACTTAACGAATGTTCGGCTGTCCAATTTTAAAACACAGTAAGGGACATTTTTTTGCAGTACGTTTTTTTTGTATTTTTGGACTAAGTAGAATCTACTTAGTCCAAAAATTAAAAAAAAACATACTACAAAAAGATTGTCCCTTACTGTGTTTTGAGTTTGGACAGCCGTGCTGGGCCTTACATTATTTAAAAATATAGAAACCTTTGAAAGTAAAAGAAACGTGCGTTTAATCATTTACAACAAAAAAAACAATGATATCGCACTTTGGTTCTCGGCATCGATTAATCATAAATATACCATATAACTTTGATTTGAACAGTTTTATTACATTAATAATTACTAATATCTACCTACTGTACTTGTATGAACACTGGTTCCTATTAATCAAACTGTGCGGTGGTCCACAAGTGGCTGTGCCTGCACACGAGAATATAAAGCAGAACAATAAAATACACGTTTATCATTTATTTGAGTGCTCACAAATTATTTATGAGACTTTCTTATTTATAAACTATTACGAATACGCTGCTATCTTTATATGTATCTACATATTCACAACATTTTTGGTGTGTCCAAATCGTTGTTTCACACATCTGGATTTCTTCACTGATTAGGAGTCTTTTTTACATTTTGATATAAAATACATAGGGGAAACCTGGTTGAAGTGACACTTTATGCACGTGTAACATTCACCTTTATACCCATGATTGACAAACAAAATACACAAATTTTGTAACTCATTTATATATATATATATATATATATATATATATATATATATATATATATATATATATATATATATATATATATATATATATATATATATATATGTATATATATATATATATACATATATATATATATATATATATATATATATATATATATATATATATATATATATATATATATATATATATATATATATATATATATATATATATGATAAAGTGTGTAAAGTGATCACTTAAACCAACATATGACGGTCGTAAGCCCCGTGTATGAAAAATGTTGTAAATAAATTATCTGGTCAAATTATAAGATTAATAATAAAAATTAAAATGTTATTTTCTGGCGTTTCTGATGTGTGTGATTATAATCCAGTATTCGGACCACACATACTAATATAAGAGTTTCTGCTTAATAAAAAGCTTCTTTACATCTCACCAAAGATGTCTCTTTTTTTTTCTTTTTTCGTTGTAAAACATGACAAACTGATTTAATCGCACTTTATCGAATAGTTATAATTTATGTGTTATTTTTGTAATATGTCTTAATAAATAAATAAATGAAAAAAAACACAAATTGCATTAGCATACGAGTGACAGACACCAAGCATTGTTATCTGGTGAATATTATGTTAACAGCATTTTGAGTGTGTCCAAATACTTGTTCACAAAATCTGGATTATCTCCAATTACAGGAGTTGTTTTCATATTGAAATAATATGTAAATATATATAATATATAATATAAAAATAACTCCTGTAACTGGAGATAATCCAGATTTTGTGAACAAGTATTTGGACACACTCAAAATGTTGTAAATAAATTATCTGGTCAAATTATAAGCTTAAATAATAAAAATGAAAATGGTATTTTCTGGCGTTTCTCACGTGTGTGATTATAATGCAGGATTTGGACCTCACATACTAATATAAGAGTTTCTGCTTAGTAAAAAGCTTCTTTACATCTCACCAATAGATGTCTCTAGTGAAGTTCTAGTGATTCAAGAACAAGGTTTCTAAATTGGTTCATATATATATAAGTATATAGAACTTCCAAGAATTTGAGTAGCGTGGTTGTCAAAAATGGGTAGAATTGGTGAATGTTACACGTGTGTAAAGGGATCACTTAAACCAGCCTATGACGGTCGTCAGCCCCGTAAATGCCCAGACTTCCATATTCTTCTTCATCTTTGATGAGATGTCATAAAACAATATTATGTTAATTAAAAAATACCAATTATATCAATTTTGCAAGTGCGTAGATACTTTAAGTTGACGAGGGTGGATCCAAAAGTTTTATTTAAAATAACCACAAAACTATACAACATGACATTATTGGAACGAGATATTAGTGTTATTGCGTAATGATGGTGACGTCATAATGACTAATAATTATAAAATGGCGCACAGCCTCCTTTTGGTTCAGGGAAAAGGCCGCCAACATTTAGCGATAACGTCACCGTCTAATTCGTATGTAAAACTTTCTAAATACTGTAGTGACTTGAGAGTATTAGCGTGTACGCAAATAAAAATGCACTTAGAACAGAAAAGGAAAAAAAGTATTGATGAAAGTTCTTTCTTTCCTCTCGACCCATTTTTCCATTAAAAATCGAAAGGTGAAAATTTTACCTAAATCAGCTACCTGCATATTACAGTGATTCCTCGCATAACGAACGCCTCGCGTAACGAACGCTGAGCACAATGAACTATTTGTTCGTCCATTTCGCGACTCACACAACGGACTGTACTGTATTTCATCTTGACACTTCAAAGTCGCACGCAGTCAATACACTCGTATGAACTTGTACGAACTTACATCAACGCACTTTTTTATGGGAGTTGCATTTATTTACATTTCTTATTATGTATTTGATTACATCAACGCGCTAATTGAAGAACACCAAAAAGAGCTGACAACTGAAGAGCTCCAAGCACTTCTAGTCCAGCAACATTATAAAGCTCAAAGGCAAACTTCATCTGACCACAAGAAGAAGCAATCAAATCAATTAATCTTAACTGCTGCCATCAAGGACATCCTGGTCAAATAAGGAGAGTTCAGGAGCTTAACAACAATCTCTATCCAAAGTCAGCTGTAGCCAACAGGACCAACGATCTCTACAATGACGCCCTTGCCCGTTATTTCCGGGAGGTTTTAAAAAAAGAGGGAGAAACAGACAATCTTGGAAAGGCTTTTCAAGAAGCCAGAAGCCCTATAGCAAAGATTGAAACATGAGAATCTCACCCTGTAAGCCAAGGTAGACTCTTCGAAATCCGAATCTGACTAAAAAGTAAAAATGGGAACCTTTTTTATGCTATAAACCATATTTTATGCTATAAAACGATTTTTTAAAATAAGTATTGTTAACGGAAAACGTGTTTCAGATAACGAACTTGTTTCTGGAACAAATAAAGTACGTTATGCGAGGCATCACTGCATACGGTTTGAAATTTTAAAATATTTCACACGAAAAAAACGTATATTGATCTACCTTTTATTAATTTCTTTTAGCTTCCCATCACTCGCATTTCATAGAAAATTAAGCGGAATAGGTAATCTGATTCGCCCGTTGACTTTTGAATGTCCAGTATAAATATTTAAATATGATATTTATCCTCACGGGACTCGTACACATTAGCAGTAACTTGTCGACTTACACAATATCAAGTACCTACCTTCAATCCGACTCACGCAGACGTATAAAAACGCCAGTAATCAAATAAATCAGAATTATCTAATTCAAGCTGTGTGTTGAATAAAATAAGATATATTAACCTCAAAATAAATAACCGGTCTCTTTAATTGAAAATTTGAGTTATTCGACTCATCTCAATAGTCATTTTAATACCATGTAAGTGCCTATTCAAAAAAAGTAGGTAGACGTGTTCTAAAAAATCGCACGTTTTTCTTGATTGCATCTGAAGAAGATTTCGTTAGAAGTCAAAACTCATTTATCAACAACTATTACGAAATTTGTGATCTTTCGATGTAACGATGAGATCAGAATTTACATGCCTTTTAACATATTTACTTAGCAGCATGTTAAAGGCCCGAGTAAAATCTAAATCTATAGGTCACAATTTTTTCATTATTTATGATATATTTTTATAGACGCAAAGAACTGCTGACTTTTAACTAAATCTGCAAATTTATTATTTAAAAAATCCAGGAACATGTCCTTTTCACAATTTTCGTTGTTTTATTTCGTTTTATTCACCTATATTTCATCCGTATTGGTATTTTCTTAGCACATTTCACGAAGTCTAGAACACTCGTTGAGAGTTTAAAAAACTCAATGAATAATAATGAATAATATGAAGAACAATGTTTTAATATTAGTTAACTAAGTTATTTACAACATTTTGTTTACATATTTCACACGAAAAAAACGTAAATTGATCTACCTTTTATTAACAACATTTTGAGTGTGTCCAAATACTTGTTCACAAAATCTGGATTATCTCCAATTACAGGAGTTATTTTCATATTATTTTTTGACATCTCATCAAAGATGAAGAAGAATATGGAAGTCTGGGGATTTACGGGGCTGACGACCGTCATAGGCTGAAAATGAAAATGATATTTTCTGGCGTTTCTCATGTCGCTCACTCCTTTCAAGAACGTCATAAATCAAAAATCGTCAATTTTCAGTTGTGTATTTTTTCCGAATGTCCAGGAAAAGTACTATATCTCGGCAAAAGCGGCATATTTTTAACTTAATATTTATCCGCTACAGGGAAGAAAGTGTTGGTTTTGCATTTTGAAGAAAGGGCATTGTTTAATTGTTTTTTTTTTTAAATATACCTAATATTTTTCAAATGGGGAAAAAACATTCAGGTTTTACCTTAAAAGATCTGTTGCACAGTAAAAAGTTCAATAAGTGGCTTGATATTTATTTTTAAAACATTGTTTTATATTTTTAAACTTTAAAAACGATCTCCTGAATAATCAAGTTTTTTATTTATTTATGACGTTGTTGAAAGGAGTGAGTGATATGTCAAGCGAGTTAAGTTAGGATAGGCGCTGCTTTCCTGCCTATACGGAATGCTCGCCCCTGAGTGTGCCATACTTATGATATTTACATGAAATTTCACAAGTATTGTGATGAATTTTAAAGTGTGAATGAATGAATTAGAAAAACACATAAAAAGCGAAACTTTATTAACTGTTCTTAAATCCGCGATGAATTGTAACGTGGGAATGTGGATTCCATTGTTTCCTTCGCCGGGTACTGAGTAATGCTGCACATTTCAAATTCAACCAGCATTCGTGGTGACCTTCTCTGAGAAACATTTCTTTGCGAGAACCAAATGTCAAGGGAGAAGTGACGACCGTTGCTTTCTCGGCCGATGCTCATCTTGCAGCCTAAATACTAAACACAACGATACCCCGACTAACGACAACGATACGTATCTCAAATGTAAGTGGTTCCAAAATCCAAAATATATCTTATTTTATTTAACACACAGCTTAAACTTGATTATTTAAGTTTTACTTACTAAATACCACTATTTCTTTTCTATAGAAATAGTGGTATTGACTAAGTAATTAAAAAAAGATATATAGCACCACTGCCGATTCAATTAAAGAAATTAAATTAGATAATTCTGATTTAATTAATTACTGTCGTTTTTATCCGTCTGCGTGAGTCGAATTGTAAGTAGGAACTTGTACGAGATTGTTATATGTAGGTATATAAGTTACCTATTGCTATATCTCCAATTAAAGGAGTTATTTTTCATAATTTTTTTTTGACATCTCAGAAAAGATAAAGAAGAATACGGAAGTCTGGGCATTTACGGGGCTTACGACCGTCATAGGGTGGTTTAAGTGATCACTTACACACATGTAACATTCATAAATTTTACCTATGATTGACAACCACAATACTCAGATTCTTGGAACTTCTATATGTGCGGTTCAATTTCAAAACATAGTGCTTGAATCACTAGAGATATCTATTGTTGAGATGAAAGAAGCTTTTTACTGTCAATCATGGGTAGAATTGGTAAATGTTACACGTGTGTAAAGTGATCACTTGACCAAACCTATGACGGTCGTAAGTCTTGTAAATGCCCAGACTTCTATATTCTTCTTCATCTATGTTAAGTTGTAAAAAAATATCTTCTAACTGGAGATAATTCAGATTTGTGAACAAGTATTTGGACACACTGAAAATGTTAGAAGTAGTTAAACGTATAAAAAGGTGTAAAAGTTATCTTGTTTTTCCCTTCTTTTTAGATATTTCATTTAACATATGTAATGAATTGTAGATATAATTCGTTCATTTCATCATATTTTTCGTCATAACGTGTGACAAATGAATAAACCGAAAAAAATTTAAAAACATCATTTTTTGTCATTAAAACATTCGATGACATCTCTTCGTCGATACTAGAATTGTATTCTTTCGTTTTATAAACATGTAACGTTAAATTTTTATTCCTGAAATTTACAGACTGTTGTTATCATCCAATCATAAAGTTTAATCTTACAAATAACGTTGCAGCGAGATATCGTTCATAGAGGTAACGTATAACGGGGTATTACAGTAAATATTTTTTGCAACGAAAAGCCGAGTCCTTCCTCGCATTGCAAATTACAATCAGTAAGATAAATAGGGTATATTACATAATATCAATTAGATCAAATCAAACGCTACGACATGCTGTTTAGAATTGACAGTCATTAATATGGTTTTAAATAAAAGAAAATAGAAAGTAACTTTTGTTATATTAGGTTTATGAATAACATTTCTCCTTTCAGTGTTTATGACTTAGGGCGTTTGTGCACTACACGGAACTTTACCGTCCGGCACTTTTTACAGTTAGCATGTAAAGCGGATGATTGGCTTGGATTGGCTTATGCTTTTGTTTTTCTTTCTTCGGATCGGTGCGTTCGATCGGTGCGTGATCACGGTGTGCGTAAATTCGATCAAGCTGAACTGTCTTGGTCGCTTTATTTTTTCAAAACCGGACAACCGGACGGTAAAATTCCGTGTAGTGCACAAGCTGCCTTACAGTCTTTAAAACTATGAATACGTGGATTGCTTTTTTGAATATAAAATTGTAATAAGATCTTCATTCAAACCCTTATCCGTACCCAATGGTGCATAGGGCATTGCATCATATAAACGCAGTGTTATCTTGGTCGTTAACACATGAAGGAAAGGTGATCAGCCCTCCGCCTCAGGCACTAGTCCTGGGTAATATTGAATAAATATTATAGTGAAGAAATAAAAGAAGATCTTACTTTGGGAAAATGATAGTTTTCACGAATTATGAATCTGTAAACGATCTTTGAATATCAATTAAAAACAAAAATACCGTAAAAGTTTTGTCAGATAATGTAATCTAGTAAAAATATGCCTTGTTAACAAAATACCTTGAGAACTTTCTATTCCTCGCCATAACACACCATTCTTCAGTAATTCCTAGTATTCCAAGTCTATGGAATAATTCACTCTTAAAGTGAAATTGCATCTTCTCTGTCAACCTTCAATAAACGTCTGAAACCTTGCTTTCTTTCATTGGAACTCAAATCTTGGATTCTCTCTCTCTCTTCTCCTCTTTCCTCCAACGACTTACTTGTTTTTCATTAAATAATATCTTCATATTCATAATCATACTTACATTCTTATTCATTATTGTGCTCAGTGCAACCCCTAGATATTACACCTAAATCGATTGGAAAACTCCATAAGTGCAGTAAATTTCATTATTGGCTGATTTTTAACACATTACGTAAAAAGTCTATTAATCAATCAATACGAATTAACTTATAGCACTATCGTTTATTACTTTTGGATGAGACTAAGAGGCCATAGAAAGATCACAAGAACAAAAAAAAGTAACATTTGAAGGGTCACGGCTTAAAAAAAAAACAGATTTTGTAATAGTCGATTCCATCTTTTTGCTTATCACTAAATTTTTCGCGTCGTGACGTTAAGTATATATATGGACTAAATAATAGTGCTTACGATTTAAGTGGAAAAAAAGAGTCACGTTTTTACTGAGAATTGGCGAGCAAAATAAACAAAAGTAAATTCAAAATATCTGCATAACACATGTGCAGAATATTAAAATCGATGAGCTTGCATTCAATGTTGACGTACCTTACGATATAATTGTCAAGTCTTGTCCTAAGAAAGGGATTGTAATGGGATAAACTGAATTATCCTAAAACAAGCAGCGTGATATATTGCATAGAGTAAAAACATTGTTCTTTTATATTATTAATATCCCCTGGACTAGCACTTCATGCGCACGACTGACTTCCTTGCCTTTACGACCAAGAAAACACTCCGTCGATACGTTGCAGTGCCCTTTACACCATTTGATGAAGATGAGTTAGAAGAACTAGCAGATACAAAAAAAATATAGTAAAATAATAATAAGAATAAGATTTCATTAATTGATTCGGCAGTCACTTTGTGGTAAAATCTATCCATTTTTTATTTTAAGATTTACTTATTAAATACAATTATTTCTTAAAATCTACTGTGACACGTGTTTCGATGCATTCCGCATCATTTTCAAACATCGTATGTGAAGCTAATTCTAAATTTTAGAGTTGGGTCCTTGGGACGTTGAAGGTTGACAACGTGTCACAATAGATTTTAAGAAATAGTGGTATTTACGTGGTAAAACTTAAATTTAAAAAAATTATAAGATTAACTATCGATTTGATGTCAACGCGTCATGTCATTTTAATGGCTCCAATTTTACTTTCAATTTTTTTTAAACAGATATTCTTTTCAATTTATTTAGAAATTGAGGCCCGAAACTGACATAAAATTAATCATATTTAAAATGGGTCTTTGATTTGTTTTATTAACTTCTTAAATTGATGTGGGGTTAAAGCATAATTCAGTCGATTAAAGTAATATGATAATAAATATGTCCAAAATTGACTTATCGCATTATTTTTGTTTTATTTCATTATTTCAGTCTTATCCACATTTCCTAATCTAACAGCGAAAGAAAAGCCGAACAACAAAAGACTTAATGTAAGAATATATATTTTCGGCTTAATAAAAATGGCGAGATCCGGTTTGCGAATAGCACACATGAGATGCAAGACAAGAGACAGATTTTTTATCTTTTCTATTGCATAACACGTTGGCACTCGCATCTGTGGAGGTAATGAATGGTTCGCAATATTTCTCAATGGCTTTTTACTTTCCACTTCTAATTATTTCTGACCTCGTAATAAGTGATAGTGCCTGCTTTCAAATGGCAAAAAATCTCACCGTGACTAAACCCCATGCGAGATGTTCTCTTTACAAAACATCGTTTCAATAAATCCGACGTGATTTATCTGTCTGTCAATAGGAATAAATCGCAACTTGAATGTGTTACAAAATTCCGAACCCTCTTCTAGTGGAACGGAAGGTCTGCTGATGACAGTCAACAGTCCGCCTTCTCCTGAGGAGTGCGACGTGGTTTCCTCCCAGCAATGAGCAAATGCTGACAAGTTTCTGATTGGCCCACACTAGATTATCCCTCCTGTTCCCAACACAGATTCAAATAAAACATATTTAAATATTTTACATTTAATGTAACTTAAATGTATTACAAAATGCCGAACCCTTTTCTAGTGGAACGGAAGGTCTGCTGATGACAGTCAACAGTCCGCCTTCTCCTGAGGAGTGCAACATGGTTTCCTCCCAGCAATGAGCAAATGCTGACATGTTCCTGATTATACACACTAGATTATCCCCCCTGTTCCCAATACAGATTAAAAAAAAAAACATTTATTTAGTTGGAAAAAACAAAAATCCACTTCATGATCTATAAACCTTGTACATAATAAGCAAGGTAAATAATAAATGCAGTACCCATCTAAAAAAATTAAATGTATTTTCAAATAATTCACAAATTCGTGTTTGATGCGTTGTGTTTCAACTGCATGGAAGTAAAAACAAAAGCGAAAGAGGCTCTATTTAAAAATCTAATCGAGATGTACAAAAAGAGTGCTAGTTTACTAGGCAAATTTAAATGTACGAAAAGATTTATTTATTCATGTATTTAAACTTCATGTACTGAAAAGAAATAATTACATTGGCAGGCTTATTGCTAAAAAACAATATCTTCCAACCAACCAAATACAGACTAGTGATATTGGTCAATATATATATATTTTTGTATATATTCTAAAAAAATACCCAATATACATTCTTAGTCCGCCACCATAGTGTAGTGGTTAGCGCGTTAGAATACCATACTAGAGGTCCCCGCATTCGAGATTCTAAGAGGGTCAAGATTAATATTTGTGATTTTTCAGTGTAATATTAATTTAATATGACTTTGGACTGGTACCTGAAGCGGAAGGCTGATCGGCTTTCCTTCGTATATTTAACGATCAAGATAACTTTGCTTCTATACGACGCAGTGCCCTATGCACCAGTGAATAGAATAGAATACATTATTTAAGAAAATCGGGCGCGAACAGACATCTGACCTCTCCAGTGGTTTCCGGTGGAATGAATTCTGTGTGTTGCGAATATCCTCTTAATACACATTGACAATTATTTTTCATAATATTTTTTCAAAATGTAGTATAGAATAATCACGAAGAAGAATTTTGACTTAATAATTTTTCAACGGTTTAAATATTTTAGCTTTTGGTGAGTCGCGGAATTCTAGGAAGAATTTTGGTGAGCCGTAGGTGAAAAATGGTTGCGGAGCACTGCTATAAAGGAAGAGTTAAGTTTAATACAAGAGATCATTGAATATGATGCAGACGCGCAGTATATGAGCAATTTCGACGTTGTGATGTTCATCTATTCAAATATTTAAAAGGCTGCGATGCATTATGTATTCAAAATTTCCATATATGTATTTATTAGGTTTGGGCACGATGTATGAGAAAGAGACCACATGAAAGATGGAATGTTGACCTCAAAATAACGGAGACCTGAAGTGGCAAACTTTGGCAAATAGAAAAGTCTTGAGGATATTGACATCTTGTGGAGCGGATTTAAAAAAAAAAGTTGAGAAACGCTGTTTTAGGAGATATTCGTGAAAATACGAGAATAAAATAACGTTATGCAAATAATGTCGTCATTATTAGTATAACTGGAATAAAATTATTAGTTTTATTATTTAAAGTGATGCATTTTATTATGGTTGCAAATACCAAATTTGAGTTTTTTGTTTACCACTGAAGATAAATTGTCCGGATGATTGTAGTGTAAAGGTCAGCACGCTTTGCAACCGTACTGGAGGTCCCAGGTTCGATTCTCATGGGGGGGGGGGTCAAATAAATATAAGTGATTTTTTCACTCTTATATTTATTGGTAGGCGTCGTGGCGTAGTTGGGTAGATATTTGACTACGAAACTGGGGTGGGCGGATTTGATTCCCGCCAATTGCATAATTAATTCAAGAAAAAAATCAATTGGTCTGGGTGTTTGTGATGTATTTTTCACATTTATATTCCCTATCCTTACTATCCTACATGCATACAAGCATCTAACGCTATGCGGGTTATGGCTGTAAAAATATTTTTTTAAAAAAGCACTTCAAATATATTTAAAAAGTGGTAAATACGAAGGAAAAAATTGTAGATAAAAGTACACCCTGTTCTCTTTGTGTGTAGCATTCACGTGCAGCTCATATTTATACTCGCTTTGAGATAAACGAGTATAACATGAGTCGCTGAGGGAACTAAAAGTGATCTGACACTCGCATATAATATATTCATTTTTTAAATTTATTTATTCCATTACATATTGTATTTTTTTTTATTCGTTACACACTGACCTTAAATATAGTGTCAAGACGGTAAGGGTATACATTGAACTAGGCAATGATAATTTAAAGTTATTTAACTCTTTGTTATCAACCTAGCGCGTATTCTGCACCGCAGTACGCGCCTGGCGCGTACGCCGCACCCAACTTGTTGATTAAAAGGTGACTCCTGTCCCTAGTCGAAACTCAAGCTGAAATATCGAATCATCTTACAGGCAACACGATGCCTCGTGTGGAATTTCAAACGCCACTTCAACATCCAAAGGTATATCAACATCCTATGGAATAATAAGAATTCAGCAAAAACGGTATTCACCGGACTAGCCGACTAGTTTTTTTTCTTCTGTTGACGCGTGGGTAAGGCGCGAAGCCAGCATCCCGATAAGTGTAAGAGGAAAAAGCAAAACCGGCCAATCGCTCGCCCAGCAATAATCATACGAGGGGCATATGAAAAGTAAGGTTTGCAATTTTTTTATTGATTACTTATTTGGAAATTTAACAGAACAGTTACATAAATACGTTTACAATAATGAGTAACAAAAAAATAATTGTAACATTCCATTTACAAAATTTTATATCCATGTCGTCAAATATAAGTACCTGGAAGAGGAGCGGGAAGAAAGAAAGGGGGAAAAGGGAAATATCAAATCTCAAGTCCAAGATAAATTAAGTTAATATTGGGACACACCACGATATAAATATCGACTTACTATGTAGGTACTATGTACGCGATCCCAGTGCTGACAATGTCGAGTAGAGCATATAAAAATTCCCATATTCATCGTTGACCAATTTTGATGAGATAAATCTCATAAATTATATTTCTATAGTTTACGAGATTTATCGCCAGTGTTTATTACATGGTTAGAAAATATGAACATTCAACTACTTTTCAATGTAGTCACCTTCGCGCTCGATGACTGTCCGCATCCGGGAGACGAACTTTTGTATACCACCTTCCCGCCGCCTCCCGTGTGAGATCGGAACTGCTTCTTGAACTTCCTCAGCGTTTTCGAAGTTTCCCTCTTCCAAGTCTTTTTTAAGGGCCGGAAAGAGATGACAATCACTAGGAGTGACGTCTGGACTGTCTGGACGGTGATCAATCACCTTCCATCCAAATTGTTCGACGGGTGACGGTGACGAACACTCAACGCGCTTGCGAGGTTTGCAAAGGCCTGCCGCTGCGCTCCTCATCATGAACGTTTAGGTAGCCAGCAGAAAATTCTCTGCACCAATTCCGCACATTTTTCAAGTCAGTACACTTAGGACAGTACATTTAATGAATTTCAATCGGAGCAACCTTCTTAGCATGCAAAAATTTACTCACTTGGCGGGAGCAACAATCGGGGGGCCCTTCGAAAATGGATGCTGCGCCGACACTAAGCTAGCGGGATGCCGTTTATGCAGCGGGGCGGAGGAAGGACCAACAAACACGACAGATTTTGCTTGACGCTGCGTGCGGCGACTCGCGGGCCTCGGAGACCTTACTTTACATATGCCCCTCGTATTAATAATTATTCAAATGTCAAAATCGCTCGAGTTCAATGTTCTAGAATCCAGAATGTTCGGCGGTGCCGCTATGTGGCTGGTGGCTGGAGAGGGCGTGGATTATCATAGCGGAATATGCGAATTAGCAAACATGATACGCAATACGTTTTGTTTTTTACTCTCTTACTGTACAAGATAACTGATTGGGTAACGATATTGGCAGTGTTTTTTTATAGCACTTTGTTTAACGCCGCAACTAGTGCCTGTGTTTACAAAAGCGTTGTTCCACTGTGCCGTATTTATTTATTTTTCAAACTTATTACATACATAAGTCATATATAATATATGACTTAATTAAACATTTAATAATAGGTAATCGCGAGAAAGACATCGGCGAGACTATTTATCTCGTGTGTTTAAGAAAAGAAATTAAACCAATAATTTTCTCTACTTATGCTTGTTTAATGAGTTTCGTGTTCTCGAGACTTGTATGCATTGGAAAAAAATGTATCCGTCGTCCACCAAAAGGTCGCTCTAAAATATCACTGGCTAGTGTGACCGCAGTGAAATTCTGAGAAGTTTTAATAATTACATACGTATGAGTGTTATTTTTATACTGCTTAGGAGTTCGCCACAAAAAATGACCTTTGACAAATAAAAAGAGAGATATTTCCTTTCACTGCCTAATGATTTGCGTGAACTGGCATTTAAAACATTACAAAGAGACATGTTTTTGGCGACGGTAAACTAAGAAGAAAAAATATGAAAAAAATGATTTAACACTATTTGGATATAATATATTATTAGAGTAAAACCAATATTTTTAGCTTTTCCACTTTATTTTTATTTGACCAGCGACCGGGTTTCGTCGTTACCGACATCTTCAGACTGGTGGGAGGCTATACAAATTGTTATGTTATATATAAAACAAGGCAGGAGTTGATAACCATGATTTGATATAATTTTGTTGAGAAATTAATTTAATTGAAGTGAATTTAAGTATTGTATGATATTAATAATATTTTTTATATATTTTATTAAATATTTATTTATTTAATATCATACAATACTTAAATTCACTCAAATTAAATTAATTTCTCAACAAAATTGTATCAAATCATGGTTATCAACTCTTGCCTTGTTTTATATATAACATATATTATTAGATTAAAACCAATATTTTTAGCTTTTCCACTTTATTTTTATTTGACCAGCGACCGGGTTTCGTCGTTACCGACATCTTTAGACTGGTGGGAGACTATACAAATTGTCATGTAATATATAAAACAAGGCAGGAGTTGATAACCATGATTTGATATAATTTTGTTGAGAAATTAATTTAATTTAAGTATTGTATGATATTAATAATATTTTTTATATATTCTATTAAATATTTATTTATTTAATATCATAGAATACTTAAATTCACTCAAATTAAATTAATTTCTCAACAATATTATATCAAATCATGGTTATCAACTCCCGCCTTGTTTTATATATAACATAACAATTTTTATAGCCTCCCACCAGTCTGACGATGTCGGTAACGACGAAACACGGTCGCAGGTTAAATAAAAATAAAGTGGAAAAGCTAAAAATATTGGTTTTAATCTAATAATATATTAAAATGCAAATCCATCACGAAGTGTCAGTGGATAATATAAATCTCTTAGGATATGATATTACTTAGAATTTAGAATTACTTTCAAGAGAAAAATAAAAACACAAATTAATATAATTAATATGTAAAATAGAACCCAGTCAGGGATCCAAAATGAATTAACTAAAAAAACTCATAGTTATATTTTCTCATTTGTTTCCTTTAAAAGTGCTTCTTCCCTTATATTTTTTAATGCCTATTTACTGTAACTTTTATTGATTTATATTTTATATTTTTTCCCTGTGTTTAATTATTTATTACATTCTTATCTTTTTCAGTTTTTTTACTGGCAAAAAACGTTAACTCAAAAAAAAAATATTTTGACTAAATGATGCGTATTGTAAAGTTTTCAACGTTCTTTAAACTGGCAAAAGACACTAAGTAGTTTGAAATATCATACAAATGTGGTTTTAAAGGTCAATTCAACTTTAAGTTAAATATTAAACAGGGATTATTGAAACAGGGATTTTAGCGTTGAAGTTTTTCGCCAGTGTACCAACGATATGTAAAATGTTTTAAAATAAACAAAAATTATAAAATTATACATACTTATAAGCAAAGTTGGAGTAATGCCCCCTGAAGGCGATACAAAACAAATAACGGCAGAAAATAGTTGCGAAAGTATCGGTTCTCTATGCAAAAAGCACGTGTTAATTTTGCTATTACTGCTAAAAGCTTATCGAGTATTTCACCGTGATTAGCCATGACGAAATCATACGGGGCGTTGTCTTTCCATGGTTCGATAATGTCGTCAACACGAGTTACCACCGCCATAATATAATAATAACGCGGTGAATAATGTATGTAGTGCAATTCCAAGGTAAAATGCTCACGAATTTCACCGGCCGCCGGCTGACCGCTATTCGGGGCAAGCCAACCTAGTTGCCCAATCATGAGTCCGCTGTGGTCATTCAGGTTTGCGATGTTCTGCACCCCACCACTCTGCCTGAACTTTTACAATTATTATCTTCGGGTATAATGCAAAAATTCCATTGCTTGTCTGTCTGGCATCGACGACTTTTCTATCACATTCTTTCATTTTCGTTATGACCCTGTTTTACCTGTCAAGGTTGAAACCTAAAACAGCATTGCGCTAACACCAAATACCGTGGTACTCTTTGCTTTTTATTTCAATTAACTTTTTATTTAGAACATTTTGAGTGTGTCCAAATACTTGTTCACAAATCTGGATCATCTCCAATTATACGAGTTATTTTTCATATTTTTTTTTATATCTCAACATACTAAAGATAATATGTAGAAGAATATGGAAGTTTGGGCATTTACGGGGCTACGACCGTCATAGGCTGGTTTAAATTATCACTTTACACACGTGTAACATTCACCAATTCTACCCATGATTGACAAAGACAGTACTCGAATTTTTGGAAGTTCTATATATATATATATATATATATATATATATATATATATATATATATATATATATATATATATATATATATATATATACACATATATATATATATATACATATATATATATATATATATATATATATATATATATATATATATATAACGTGGTAATATTTTCCTTTTGAAAATTAAGTGTAAATAATATGTAAAGTGGGTGTATAATAATAAAATAAACAATGTGTTGCTTTGTAATTAAAGAAACGACAATAAAAGTTTATTCCTAATTAATCTTTACAATAATTTTTATATCTATATGATTCTGACAGTTAATAATATTATCGGAAGTCTTTTGTTTTCTTCTGAGTGACGCATGCGACATCTGTTGGTAGAACTGTTTTATGTAGGTACTATTTGTAGGTACTTAATAAAATGTATGGGTAGGTACCTAGTTATTTTATTACATCTCCCCCCTTGGGGATGAAAATTCATAGTAAAATTTTCACTCGTCCTCCGGATCATCTTCTTGTAGTGAAGGGACTGGTATAAGTTTAGTGATATGATAAAGGTTTGATTTTATTTTTTTGTGACCTGTATCAATTCTGTATATTGAGTTAGAAATTTTTTCAATAATTTTATAAGGTCCAATTTTTAGTTCATCCAATTTTTTTCTGTTTAGCTTGTTTCCATTTTCCACATACACCATGTCTCCTACGTTGAATTCGCAGCCTATTCTATTTTTGTCAAATAATGTTTTATTGTAATTATGTGATTTTATTGTATTTTCAAGCGCTATTTTCCTGTCTCTAATCCAGTCATTATTAGATTTTCCTTGTTTTAATTCGTTGGGTAAAATATTTACATCTGTACCATATAAAAGATAACTTGGGGAAAAGTCAGTGACTGAGTGATTAGTATTATTATATTTATTAACACATTCTTGAGCTATTGTGGTCCATGCTCTTCTTTTCCCTTTTTCATTTATTTTGCATCTGATTTTGTTCACCAATGTTTGATTCAGCCTTTCATTTAGGCCATTTGAGAATGGTGCATTTACTGCAGTGAAGATTATTGGGATCTGCTTATCATTTAAGAATTCCTTGAATTCTTTCGAGTTTATTCCTGGGTATTGGTCGGTGAGAAGCATACCAATATCCTCGGTTTCTGTTATTTTCATGACTAGTTTTATAAAATCATTTGCATTCTGAGTTTTCGAGGTTAAAATAAATGCGTATCTTGTAAAGTGATCCACTAAGAGATGTAGATATTTTTTTGTTGATCTTGAACCTCCTAAACCTCCAATTGTGTCTAAAGATATTATTTCAAAAGGCTTTGTGGCCGGGCCTAGATGAGACATAAATCCAAATTTCTTTTGTCCTCTTGATTTATTTTTAATACAAATTTCACAATTTCTACAAATTGTTTTTATGTTTTTCGTCAAATTTTTGGCTGCGTAATGTGGACTAATAGTCTTTTGCATTTGTCCAATTCCAATATGGCATAGGTTTTCATGTATGTCTTTTATGATTTCGATGCTAAACGGTTCTGAAAGAATTATTTTTTCTTTTTTCTTGACCTTTTTAAAATAGACATTGTTTTTTTCAATCCATTTGTTTTTTTTCTGTTGAATTCTTTCATTTTTATTCTGATCTCTTAAAATATCTTCTAATTTAACCAAATTTACAACATTTAATTGTTCATCTGCATTTTCACTCGATTCTAATACTGGATTCCTGCTTAGACAATCTGCTTCTAAATTCTTCTTTCCTGGATTATATTTTATTTCAAATTCATATTGCGATAAATAATATGTTAAATCACCTAACTCTTCATCGGTCCTAGATTTCAGATTCATATTTTCCAAAGGTTTGTGATCTGAATAAACCGTAAATGATTTACCTATTAACCAGTATTGCCAGTATCTTACTGCTTCCTTAATTGCTAAACATTCTAAATATATTGCTTTTTTTTTCTTCTGGGCTTCATTTAGTTTTTTTGAAAAGTATGCCACTGGTTTTTCTCTACCATCGGGCTGCTTTTGTTTCAAAATGGCCCCAACACCTTCTAAAGAAGCATCGGTATAAATGTTGATTGGTAAATCCTGATCAAAAATTTCTAGAACGGGCTGTGAGCAAAGCATGCTTTTTGTTATTTCAAATGCTTTTTGGCATTTATCACACCAAATAAATTTTTGATTTTTCCTTAGTAAGTTATGCAATGGATCTAGTATTATTGCACTCTTTGGTATGTATTCATGGTAAAAGTTTATTTTCCCCAGAAATTGTCTTACATTTTTTATCGTTTTTGGAACAGGAAAATTCTTTATTGAAATCAAATTATCCTTTACTGGTTTTATTGAATTATTTTGAATTATATGACCTAGATATTTTACCAAGTCTGACGCAAATGCGCATTTTGTAAATTTTAACCTGAAACCTTCCGTTTCGATCGCTTCCAGCAACTGTGTTAGATGTTTAATGTGCTCAGCAAAAGTTTTAGAAAATATAAGAATATCATCTATGTAATTAACGGTGAAATCAGTAAGTTTATACTTTCTTAATATGTTACCTAGTATCCTTTGAAAAATTGCTGGTGAGGTCTTCAATCCAAATGGTAGGCAAGTCCATTGGAAATGTCCTTCTTGTGTAACAAATCCCGTCTTTTTTCTGTCTTCGATTCGTAAAGGAATAGACCAAAACGCTGAGTTTATATCTAGTGTTGAAAAAAATTTGCAATTCCTGGTCTTTATCATTAGGTCTTCAATTAAAGGAAATGGTTGAGCTTGAGGCACTACTATTTTATTCAAGTCTCTGAAATCTATACACAGTCTGGATTTTTTGTTTTCCTCTTTTTTAAATGCCAATGTAACAGGTGCAGCAAATGGACTGTAGGATTCTTCTATTAGCTTATTATCCAGTAATTTTGCAATTTGTTTTTCTATCTCCTTTTTATCTTCTACAGTACATCTGTAAGGCCTCTTACTGCAATATCTGTCTACTAGTAAGTCTATCCTCGCTTCGTATCCACTAACAGTGCCGATATCATATTTGTCTTTTGCAAAAACGGATTTATATTTGCAAATCAGTTCATTTATTTTAGATTTTTGAAATTGATTTAAATGATTTATTTTTATTTCAAAATCTTCTTCTTTTACATGTTCATTATAATTTATTTTGCATTCCTTGCTGTTGTTATTTTCTGTATTTTTAAATTCACTATTTTTAATTTTATATTTTGTAGAAATTTTTTCTACTTTCTTTTTATTTTCATTTTTCAAGCATTGTCTTTGTGTTATTTTTAAGTCTTCATTTTGGATTAGTTTAAATTTTTTTATCATATCTAATCCTATCAAAAAATCATATTTGAAATTTTCTTCATCAATAATATATACATCAACGTTTTTTTCCAATTCAAATATTTTTATTTTCAAAGTCGTCAAACCGTTTGTCTTTTTAACACCATTAATTGTTACTAAATCTGCTTCATTCATATTGTTTCCTTTTCCTTTTAGTTTTAATAACTTAGAATTTATTAGAGAAACATTTGAACCTGAATCGTAAATTCCAAATATTTCAATTTGATCATTTAGTAATAGTTTGACATTTATTAATGGTGTTACTATTCGTTTTTTTGATCGGTTTCGTTTAACTTAGCTTCTATAACTGAATTGTTTACATGTCTGATAGTATTTTTATTATTAAACTTATCATCCTCCTTTGTTCTAAACCAGCACGTTACTTCAGGGTGATATCGAGTTCCCTTATTTAATTTTTCACAAATCTTACATGGACTTTTATCTTTAATTTTACCACTAGTTCTTAGATTTCCATATCTTCTTTGATCCGAAAACCTTTTTTTATTTACAATGTTTTCGTGTTTTTTTACTTCATTGAATAAATCGACTGTATCTTCTAATTTTTCTCTATCAATCTTATTAATTATAAATTCTGGTAAACCAGCCACAATAAGATCTACTAAGGTACCCATGTCGATCGTTCTTCTCATCTCCAACAAAAGTTTTTCCTTCCTTATGGCATAGTCTAACAAGGAACCGTCGTTATATTTAAAAGATAATGCAAACATTACATGGTTCCATCCCTTGTTTGTAAATGTTTTACAAAAGTTGTTTTTCCATACTATCCATTCTGAGTTCATGGAAAATTTTATCATCATCGAACTGTACCAATCTTCACAACTTTTATCCATAAACAATCTTAATATTTCAATTTTTTTCTCATCCGTTGTCACCTCAAAACGTATACATTCTTTTTCAAAAATATCCATCCACTGGTTTGCATTAGGATTTTTGCTTGTAAATTTTTCAATGATGAACTTCTCTGAAATATCTTTTAAATTTTGATGTTTGCTTACCTGAGCATTTTGTATTAATTTTTCTAGTAAGTTTTGTAATGTTTGAGGAGCAGTATCCATTTTTATTTTTATTTTGTTTCTTTATTTTTGATTAACAAAATTGTCGTTTTATAACGTGGTAATATTTTCCTTTTGAAAATTAAGTGTAAATAATATGTAAAGTGGGTGTATAATAATAAAATAAACAATGTGTTGCTTTGTAATTAAAGAAACGACAATAAAAGTTTATTCCTAATTAATCTTTACAATAATTTTTATATCTATATGATTCTGACAGTTAATAATATTATCGGAAGTCTTTTGTTTTCTTCTGAGTGACGCATGCGACATCTGTTGGTAGAACTGTTTTAAGGTACTATTTGTAGGTACTTAATAAAATGTATGGGTAGGTACCTAGTTATTTTATTACATATATATATATATATATATATATATATATATAATATATATATATACAGTATCTACTCAATGAATTAGGGCCACCCATTATTTTTTTGAATACTCTGAAATCTTTTGGATTATTTTATTTATTTTACATAAATACTTTAAGTTTTCTATTGACATCTAATATCATGTATATTACCTTCAATAATATGTAAAATATACCTGGATTATTTAAGCCATTACAATTTTTTTAACCCTTTTTCTGAGAAAGGTCCCTAATTAGCACAGGTAGACAGAAAGTTGAAAGTTCAAAAAATAGTCCTATCTCATTTATTAGTGAAGTTTTTTGAGTTCTGGTTGTTGTTTTGTTCAGAGAGGTTATATAGTTATCGTGTCTTGTGAAAAAAAACTTAATTTTTAATTTTAGTTCATAAAGTATAAAAAAAAATTGTAAACACAAGTGTTTTTTTTGAAAAGGACAAAATGGGAAAAAGTAAAGACATTTCTAAGGAAAAAAAGTCTAGTGTTATAGTGCTACTGAAATTAGGAATACTATCTAATAGAGAAATTTCAAAAAAAAGAAAACGTTTCTCGTCAAACAGTGGACAGAATATCAAAATCAATAAAAAATCAGTCACCCGCCACCAGCAATCGGCGAAAGAACTGTCGTAGGATTAGAAAAACAACACCGAGGGCTGATCGAAAAATCGTTCAAAGTGCCTTAGAAAACCGTAGTACATCAGCAAAAACATTAAAAATAAAATTGGAAGAAGAGGGTATAAATATATCGGTATCAACACTGAGGCGACGTCTTTACGAAGTAAATCTGAAATGCAGGCGCCCTGTAAAAGTACCAAAATTGACACCACGAATGAAAGCGGATCGATTAAAATGGGCCAGGCTACATCGAAATTACTCGGTAGATGATTGGAAAAAGGTATTTATTTGAATTGAATTTTCAACATATCATTTAAGTAAATAAACTTATATATTTGAATTAAACTTAAATTTTCATTAATTTTCAGGTCATCTTTAGTGATGAGTGCCGGTTAGAAGCCGTGACAGAGAGCCGTCGATTCGTCAGGAGAACACCAATGGAACGTTACAATGAGGCCTGTGTGGTAAAAGTTATCAAACACCCCCCTGCAACAATGATATGGTCATGTATTATTAACAATTTACCTGGGCCGTTGTTTTTCGTGGAAGGAACAATGAACCAAAATTCCTATAAGCAGGTCCTCGAACGAATTTTATTGCCCTTTTACCATACACTCGACCCAACAGAAGGTCCATACACCTTCATGCAGGATGGGGCACCTTGCCACCGGGCTAAATCAATAATAATTTTTTTTTCTAACAAAAATCTGCCTTTGCTCCCCTGGCCTGGAAATTCTCCGGACCTTAATCCTATAGAAAACGTATGAAGCATGTTGAAAAATAAGGTATACTCATTTCCAAATCCGACAGCAGACTGTCTAAAAAAAATATTCAAAAAATTTGGTCAGAAGACGAAGAAATAAAAAACATGATAAAACAGTGCTTTTTAAGTATGCCAAAAAGAATTGAGGCAGTTATTTCTGCCAAAGGTGGAAATACTAAATACTAACTATATTTATATGAAAATATATGCATAATTTAAGCGTAATAAAGTGTTCATGTGTAAATAAAATTCAATGTTGTTTTATTCAAGGTTTTTTCTGAGTTATTCCTGTTTGAATTGAGAAATTGCGCGAAATTCTGCGTGGCCCTAATTCATTGAGTAGATACTGTATATATATATATATATATATATATATATATATATATATATATATATATATATATATATATATATACATATATATGTATATATAATTAAGTATGTAAAGCGATCACTTAAACCAGCTTATGCTTATCTCAACATACTAAAGATAATATGTAGAAGAATATGGAAGTCTGGGCATTTACGGGGCTACGACCGTCATAGGCTGGTTTAAATTATCACTTTACACACGTGTAACATTCACCAATTCTACCCATGATTGACAAAGACAGTACTCGAATTTTTGGAAGTTCTATATATATATATATAAATATATATATATATATATATATATATATATATATATATATATATATATATATATATATATACATATATATATATATATATATATATATATATATATATATATATATATATATATATATATATATATATATATATATATATATATATACATATATATGTATATATAATTAAGTATGTAAAGCGATCACTTAAACCAGCTTATGACGCTCGTAAGCCCCGTAAATGCCCAGACTTTTATATTCTTCCTCATCTATGTCACAAAAAATGTAAACTTTTTATTTAGTTTTATGATTAAAAATTTATTAGAACCATTTCTGATAATTGAGATCCCTTAGGAAGACGAGGAGACAAATATGATAATTAACATAAACAAGAAAACAGTATGATGAAGAAAAGTGTAAAATACAAAAATATTTAAAAATATGTATACTTAAATACAGTGATCAAATATTTGGTTCAGAATAAGATTTTTTTTTAATTTTAAAAATTGTTTTGCATTTTACAACATGATATAAATACAGATACAAAAAAAAATACAAAAAACAAACGCATGGCCTGTGTGTGGGTATTTCTTTTAGGTCATAGTAAATGGCACTGGAAAGAATACAATCGATAATATAAAAAGTAAAATTAGAATAAAAGTGTTAATATAAACTAAAAATACTTGACTAACAGAAAACAAAAAATAAAATAAAAATAAAAAACTAAAAAATATAAAAATATGAGAAATAAAAAATAAAAAGATAAACTAATATTTACACACAACCAAGAAACCACTAAAAAAGAACAATAAAAGTCAAACAAACGGACTGCTCTTTTTATCTCATTTCGACATCCAGCAACCTTCACGAATAGTATCTAGCCCCTTCCACCTTCGTTTCCTATCCGGAGAAGATTGATAATACAAATTTCTACCAAAACCATAATAATATTACGTAAACCGTAATGGCGATGAAGATTTTTAACGCCTCGTTGAATAATCACGTATGAATTTATGAATATGTATGTTTTCAATGAATTCTTAGGTACCTACGCATTCGGAGGTCAACGAACTAAGATGAAGATGTAAACAGTATCTGATTCACTGGCCAGATATTCAGGGTACGTCTTGGCAGTCAATTAGCGACATTATTGGAAAATGGCAGTATTATGGAAATATTCGGCACCATTATTTGGTAATCTAATCGAGTAACTGTTCATTTAACCGACGCTTTTTAAACGTCTATTACCAGAACAGGTATGAATACTTTATGATCGCTACAATAAATGATCGTAATAGAAGCTTTAAAATATTAATTCTCTTAAATATTGCCATGTCAATAAATTCTTCCTTTCCCAGAAAATAAATATAAGGGTACATACCTACATCCCCCATTAGCTACTGTTGTCTCCCATAAATTATTGCTGCACGTGTTAAAACTGTCACTTAGAATTGTATGGCTACATAAGGACCGTAGTCCATTTGATCTTCACATTCGTTTGATAATGCCCTAACAAGGCGAAACAATTGTCACGTTATAATTTTTTATGTGTTTTTGTTAATAAAATACAACTTAGTAGACTCAAAAAATCTGTGTTTGATTTAAAATTAATACATAATATTTACATTGTTATTTATATAGATAGTTGATTCCTAATTGTATTTTTGTTGACTTCAACGCTGTTTCAGGTACTAAACTGATGATTAACGATGTTCCTGTATATGATGTAGTAAAAGACAACGTTAATTTTAAAAGAGAGTCTCTGTAGACCCTTAGAACAAGCTTTTGTTTCACAAAAATTAAGAGCTTGGTGGGCCATGACGTCATGACGTCATGACGACTTTAAGATATCCCCGTCATTTCTCTCCACTCAACTGGGTAATAAATCTCGATTATATCTGTCCCACAGAGTAGCTGCGATGACAATGCTGCCCGCATATTCATGAATCTCTCTTCATAATGTTATTTATTTAAGCATTATGTGTAGCATACGAGAAATCAATCAGCGAACGAGGCCCGTTACCAAATGCGAAGTACCGAACGAACTTTGAGATACAATTGAAGTCCGAGTCAAAAACGACAAATCGCTCACTCCTTTCAAGAACGTCATAAATCAAAATACTTGATTTTTCAGGAGAACGTTATTTAAGATTAAAAATATAATACAATATATTAAAAATAAGTATCAAGCCGCTTATTGAACCATTTACTGTGCAACAGATCTTTTTAGGTAAAACCTGAGGTTTTTTCTCCATTCGAAAATTATTACGTACTTATATATAAAAAAAATAATTAAACAATACTTTTTATTCAAAATCCAAAAACAACACTTTCGGCCCTGTAGCGGGTAAATATTAAGTTAAAAATATGCCCCTTTTCCTGGGATATGGTACATTTTCTGGGCATTCTGAAAACATGCACAACTGAAAATTGACGATTTTTGATTTATGACGTTCTTGAAAGGAGTGAGCGAAATGTCTAATAATATAACAGGCGCCGAGGCATAATTTGGTAGACGCTCGACTGCGAAACTGGCGTCACGGGTTCGATTCCCGACAAATGAAAAATAAATTCAAGAAAGATTAATTTTCAATTGGTCTGGGTGTTTGCGATAAATTTTTCACATTTACCTTCCCTATCCTTACTATCCTACCTGTAGACAAGCTTTAGAGGCTTTGCGGGTCCTTAAAAAAATGTATTGTTATTTTATTTTATTTTATGATTTCTTGTCTGTAATGATGAGGAAAAACCACGTGAAAAATATGCTGCACTGTGCGATATGTTAACGACGATATTTAATTTTTACTGTATCCTGAAAAAAGTGGGTTTTGTGACATGTGTCGTTATTGCCACAAACTCTTCAAATTTATCTCGGCTTTTTGTAAATAATTTATACCGGAGGGCTGTCCAAAACCAACTAATCAACCATCACACCGCTTTACCGCAGGGGTAGGCGGAGAGAATAGAATGCAATACCACCCTGTCTTTGCTAACATTATTTGCCTCTTCCACATTCATGCATCTCCTCATGCAAACCCGCCGATTGTTTCGACTTCTGATCCGGCCGCTTTCAATGACATACCGGATTGTGCCAAGTTTTCCTCGGTAATCTTCTGCCTCTTTTTCCACGTTCGCCTCATAATTTTTTTTACCGTTCTTTCTTCACTCAAACGTTCCACGCGACCAAACCTTATCAACACACCTTTCAATTCAATCACCAATCAATTTTTTATATCAGTTGAAAATAATGTAAGTTGGATATACGAAAACTAGATGACCGTTTATATATAAAAATAAATCACATATCGCTCACTCCTTTCAAGAACGTCATAAATCAAAAATCGTCAATTTTCAGTTGTGCACGGTTTCGGAATACCCAAAAAATGTACTATATCCCAGCAAAAGAGGCATATTTTTAACTTAATATTTACCCGTTACAGGGCAGAAAGTTTTGTTTTTGCATTTTGAAGAAAATGTATTGTTTAATTATTTTTTTAAATAAACCAAATATTTTTAAAATGGAGAAAAAACCTTCAGGTTTTTCCTAAAAAGATCTGTTGCACAGTAAAAAGTTCAATAAGTGGCTTGATATTTATTTTTCATACATTGTGTTATATTTTTAAACTTTAAAAACGTTCTCCTGAAAAATCAAGTTTTTTGATTTATGACGTTCTTGAAAGGAGTGAGCGATATATTAGACCACTTTCTGAATTTGTTAATATTATATTAAGACGACTTATTTCAGGAACCACAAATGCTCTCATCATCGAGTGAAAATACAAATTTGCAGTTCTCAGCTTGTATTTTCACTTGTTGATGAAGCGTCTGTAGTTCTCGAAACTAGTCGTGTTTACATGAATAAACTCAAAAAGTGGTCTTATACGAGTCTTTTATTTATATATTTAAATCGTCATTGGGTGCGGATAAGGGTTAGAAGAAGAAGAAGGTGTATTAGGAGATGCCTGAATGTGGAAGAGGCGAAGAATGTTTGCAAAAATAGAGTAGTGTGGTGTGTTCTATTCTCTCTGCCTTCCCCTGGGGAAGCGGCGTTATGGTTAGTTACTTAGTAAGGCATAAAATATGTAGCTATGTTAAAACAATAATTATTTTAATTGATGCATACATGGCGAGTAATATTATTTCGAAATAGAAGTTTGCAACAAAGTGCACAGTATTTTTTAATAGCCTCGTAATCTTATCACGACCCGCACTTTACCGATTCGCGGCAAACAATGTTTTAATTTAGCAAGTGCCCTGATTTCTAGAAATTAATGTGAAAGAGTATGTAAATTATATTTGAAGCAGTAACTTTGTGATTCTAAATAAAAATATGTATTCTGAATGAATTGTCCGCCTCCATAGTGTAATGGTCAGCATGCTCGCCTACCGTTCTAGAGGTCTCGGGTTCGATTCCCAGGGGGTTTAATAAATATAAGTGATTTTTTCACTCTAATATTTATTCAATATTACACTGGACTGGTACCTGAAGTGGATGGCTGATCACCTTTCCTTCATGTGTAATCGATCGAGATAACACTGCGTTTATATGAAGCAGTGCCCTATGCACCATTGGGGTGCGGTAAGGGATTTATTATTATTCTGAATTAAACCTAATATAAAATAATCACTCATTTGATAAAAATAAGGGTCTAAATATATTACACACATGCAACAGAGGGCTTAAATGAGATTACTTAGAAATATTATAAATTAAAAATGGCAATCAATAATAATTTACAACTAATAAATACACGATTTTTCCAAAAGTCCGTTATTAAATATGTTTCCAATCACTCAACAGCCCTGATCCCCTTGACTGTGACTGCTAATCAATTAAAAAATAAAGCCACTTGAGATCTACCCAAGGTCCTTTGCCTAACCGTCAAAATATTTTGAATTTTTTTAAGTAGATAGTGTTTTAGTATTAATCAGTCTTGATTAAGAAGCGGCTAGCTTCGAAACCGGTAGACATTATAATAAAATATTTATACTTATTTTTTTTTTTACAAAAATGTTAATAAAATTAGTATATAACCACTCACCGAGATTTTTATGTCTACCGGTTTCGAGACGTACCCGTCTCTTCGTCAGGACAATCACTAACACAGCATGCAAACAATACTACCCTTTACCACCATAGCACCATTCACACATTCAAAACTACACAAAATGTCTAACACATGCGATTTTTGGTAGACCCGAAGGCTTACGGTTTACCTCAACGTTTAACCTCGGCTCGTAACGCATGTCTGTACTGAAAACTATAGTGCATGTTGGTCTTCGGGTCGACCAAAAATCAAATTGTACATAGCACCAATCTAAGCATTAAGGCGGGATATTCGATAGCCTGCAATTTAATTTTCTTGAAATCCAGGTAACATTAAACGTAATTGATTTTTTTTATTTAAAAGACCGTTTTTGTAACGAAAAAATGAGACTTTCATCGAAATAAATATATGGTTTTGAAAAGAAAAGTCTTATTGAAAGGTAAGGAGTTGAAAAAAAAAAAATATTTTATTCAATACACATACTTATGCAGGGCTGTTTTTAAAACAAAAAAGGCCCGGAACTCACTTCATGTCAAACTTTTTATTTTAAAAAAATATGTTTAAATACCATTTAAATATTTATTACAAGACCATATTTTATCAGTGAAAAAAAGGTGCCAGAACGCCGTTCTACCGCGTAACATGTAAAAAAGCCCATTATATATATATATATATATATATATATATATATATATATATATATATATATATATATTTTCTAAAAAAAATGTGCGCAGATACACGTGTGGCCCCGGGCGCAGCCAGTCGCTAACTGAACTTCATGTTTGCGAGCACCCCCTTAATGATTTTAATGACATATTTAAATTTTATTTCCTTATCAGAAGCGGCGGAATCAAAATCACCACATGTGCTTTGCGTTGGATTCTCAATCGAAATTATCTATTGACAGGGCTCAAATGCCGCCGGAAACCGGCTTGTAATAAACATTATCAATACGGGGACTCATTTGATATACCTAAATGTTTACGTACGCATGCATGTAGATACGTAAATAACGACTCAACTAAACGCCGGTATATAACATACTATGTATCTACATGTATTGCAAGAATGTCGTCCAAACGGGTCGAGTGTGCGAGAGAACTAAAAAAATCAAGATTGTTATTTTGAATCGCTGCGCGCCGTACAAACGTCGAAGTCTTCATTTTAATCAGTTAACGAGTGAACAGGGAATAACTAATTGATGCCAGAGTAATTAATATTAAACATATATGTATACCTATCTCATATCTATGAGTTGAATACTACGAGTATATGTCATAATAAGAATACATATACCCAGGAGCGTGTCTTCCGTATAGGCAGAAAAACAGTTCCTATCCTAATTTAAACCCCTTTCCCTTATCCGCACCCAATGGTGCATAGGGCATTATCTTGATCGTTTTACACATGAAGGAAAGGTGATCAGCCTTCCGCTTCAGGTACCAGTCCAGGGTAATATTGAATAAATATTACAGTGAAAAAATCACTTATATTTATTTTGCACCCCTTGGGAATCGAACCCGGGACCTCCAGAACGGTAGCCGAGCGTGCTGACCATTACACTACGGAGGCGGACATTTACCGCGATCCTAATTTACCGCGATAAAAACTCAACCTTACTAAGTAGTACTAACTTACCTTACTACCTACATCTACTGTCAACCCTAGTAAGTAGCATCTAGCTTACCTCACTACCTACCTCTACTGCCTACCCTAATTAATTCACTATGCATGCCAATATACCAACAAAATGCTGGTCTTGGCAAAGCAACGCATCGTAACATAAAAACTGGTAAAAATTGACGAAAAACTATCAAAAATGATTGATCTTTCAGGGGAGGATCAGTAGAAAATGTATTGAAATCAAAATATTGGCAATTTGATTAAAAGCCTCTTTTTCGTATTCTTGATTCCAACCAGATGATCTGTTCTAGCCACAGACGATATAACAGACTTGCTTCTTGACTACTTTCGGATGAATCAAAGAAATTGCGAGTCTTTTACTGTCTATTCTTTCAACTATGGCAATGTATTTCTCTCCCCTATCTGACCAGGTTATGTGCCCCACAAGTGACAATTTTTTTAGTGTTTCGGAGTGTTAATTACTGCCTTTCTCGAAATGACTTCTATCTCCTAGATGCAAGCTAATGCTTTAAGTTTTCTGCATACTCTTCTCATTTATTCCATGCATCATTATGGTCGGGCAGAGGTCCTATAAACTGATATAACTAAATAGTTTTAAAAGCCAGTAAAATATGTCGGTGATTCAGACTTTGACATTTATTATTGTAGAAACCAATATATGGTTAATAAATTCTATACAAACGCAATATTGCGAGATAAACATATTATTAAATTGATTAATCCTCAGTCAGAAAACACTAAATACACGTGTGGCTACATTACAAATGTAAGAATATAAAAAAAAACGAGACGTGTCAGCTAACAAATTACTGTTCAAAATATGTAAATATATTTCTTATCGTAATATTACGACTTTAAACTTATTTCATAGTAACAATATGATTTTAAAAAATATACGACATAATTACGTTTATAGAAAGTCCAAAGTGTAGAAGGTAATTCAATATTCTGTGATATTTTAACTAATTACGTCAGTCATTATTACCAAAAGGAAAACTGGCTTTATTAATTCATTGTGACGTATGTAAATGCCGAAGGCAGAGCATAGTCGAAGAAGAAGTTAGGTTTAGTTAAATATCTTGGACTAGTTGTCGTGGGTAATGTAGTCTAATTGGATTAATCTACAGTACATGGACAGCTGACAATTTTGGCTAAAGCTTTGGGTGAAGCTAAGAAATTATACTTACGTTGTTCAAATGTAATTATGGTCTGAAGAAGTGCGAACGGCATACAGATAAGAGACCAAAATTTTGGATTTCTTATAGAACTTGGAAATAAATCTAAAATGAAAAATATAGGAGCTTTACGGGTCAAATGTAAGAATGGAAAAAAAGCTACAAGAAAACGAAAAGCTACGAGAAAGATGATCCATCGAAAAATTTGGAGTATCTTTTCCACAAATGAAAGTTGCAAGTGCATGGTTACATATCGTAAGTTCGATCCACATTGACAAGTAATATAAATTCACAATTAGATAAAAACATTTTCAACACCTGGTCAAATTGTCCGCAAAGTTAACATCGCACGATTGATAGTCTGCGTTGTAAAAGTGTGCATTCAGAATGACGCAACTGACAAAAGAAGAAACAGCTTTGTAAACATAGGCGATTGAAATATGGTGAATACACAAAACCAAGAGAAAAATAATAAGAAAACAATGAACCACATCTGTGTAAAGTCTTGGAAATATTTTATAGGCATTTTTTCGCAATTCAAGGGCAAATTGGGGATGGTTCGAACACTTAAGTAAATTGACGCGCTACGTGTATTGCAAAATCGAGCGACAGCCTACTGAAACCTATTGAAAATATCAACTTACATATTTCGACGTAGGACTCTGAACCGTTTGAAAATATTATACTTATAATAAAAGTGGGTCGCGCAAGTACGATGGCTCGAGTGTGGAATTATGTAGGAAGGAACCTACTTAGTTTTTTGCTCCGTTCAAAATAAGCAACGGCCGCTTTTTGTACGAATGCGAGTTGTCAGGAAAACAGACAGTTAATTGATAGGAGTCGAGATCTGATTGCTCAATATCTGGGCTTCGAATTGGAAATTTTATTGGGTCTCATAACATTACACTACATTTAAAGCAAGTTAGTAGCAAATTGATTAATGTATATCTCAACCAGAGAACAATACAGCGAACATAGCCCGAGGAACTCTTGCGTAGATACGCCAATGCTCGCACAAGAAAGCGTAGAGGACACACTCACGAGATCGTTCTGATCGAAAAAAAACAAATATGTTTTTCAAATTTACAAGTTGAGTAAATATTAAATTATTGTCACTAGGCCGCTATGCCTGTATAAATGCAGTGTAATACAGAAAACGATCCAGATTTGGCACCAATTGACGTTCAAACAATGGCAGCATATTAATATGCACGTTTATGACTTCAAATTTGACGTTTTACAAATCAAATTGGACGCCGTACAAAACCAATTGGACGTTATATAATATTTTATATATATTTTTAGAAATTTTAAAATATGTATATTTTTAGTGGTATTCATGATGGTAGTATTGAGATGGTATGGGCATATACGACGCAGAGAACCCGAACATGTAGTTAACCAGGCAATAGAAATGGACCTTCCTCGAAAGTTATCTAGATGAAGACCAAAAAATTCATTGGTGCTGCAGAAAGATAACGTGATTGAAGGCATGGCCTAGGTGACGTTGTCCAGGACAGAAGGACCTACAACCTGAGGACGAGGAGAGCTGACCCCAGCAGTCTACAAAGACGATAAACTGGGATGTAGCCAGGAAGAAAAATGATGGTAGTATTGAAAATCGTGTCTGAAACTTCATCGTAGGTACGCATCGCGCGTACAGACTATGACAGCGCGCCGCGCAGGCTTGCCAACTTGACGACTAACGCACTTGCCAGTCTTAAGAATAAAAGATGTGGGGAGGTAATCATACTAACGGTATATGTAGTACTTATATGAATATATTTCTTATAATACACAATAACGTCCAATTTATTTGTGAAACATCCAAATTGATTTGTTCAACATCTAATTTGGTTTGTAAAACGTCCAATTTGAAGCAAAGAACCTGCATCATAGATTTTGAAACTAGTAAGAAAAAAAATCTAAATATTTCATTTTAAAGAAATAAGTGGTCATTAACAAGTAAATTTATTATTATATATGTATTATCGTTCAATACCGTAGTTTAGTAATCATAAAAAGGAGTAATACTACTTTCAAGCTACAGCACAATAAAAGAAATTGGCAATGATAAACATTGTTCGTACTGAAATGAGCGCATGTGTTTTATATGCACATGAATGGCGATAAACAGCGTTATAAGCACTGATATTGCGGTTTTATACCTGCCAACAATTATTACTCTAGGTCTTCGATTTGAAAGTATTGTAGAAACAAAAAAAAATAAAACACTGTGTGTCAGCCTCACATATAGTGTAATGGTCAGCACGCTCGCATGCCATTCTAGAGTTTCCAGGTTCTATTCCCAGGGGGGTTCAAATAAATATAAGTATTTTTTTCACGTAATATTTATTTGATATAACCATCGACTGGTACCTGAAGCGGAGGGCTGAATCACCTTTCCTTCATGTGTTAACGAGAGGTCATTCATTCCATAGTCTGGTCGCTTAGACAGATAATGAATTACTGAAGAAAGATGTGTTATGGCGAGGAATGGTAAGTGTTCTTTAAAAAAAAACATTAAAAAAATATCTGATGTATGAAATGTTACTGTGTATCTAATTTTCACGGATCTTTTCTCTCGGCTAATAAAATCAAGCTGACATAATAATTATTTGTGACACACATAGATTGATACGATAAGATTTGACCGGTGTATGAGTACGTATTATGTATAATGTCAAACAGCAAATATTTGCAAAGTTGCGTAAGTTAATAAGAGAGCGCTCTAATCACGATTGAGCAAGTGAGCGATCGTGCTTAAAGGATTTTTTGGCCAACCGGTTACTGTAACTGGCACAGCATCTTGGCTTGTTAATAACAATTTCACTACAAAAGTGCGATATACCCACGTAACTAATAATTCCATAGGGAAATTCAGTATCTTCTCTACCCATTAGACTTAGATATTTCACTTCGAGCAGTGATCGTGGCGCACGTTTTGAAATACGTGCTCAGTACTCGAGGATGAAGGAGTTTGTGTGGATAGGTTGGCTCATATGAAATAAATCGGAATGGCAATCGAATACCGAAGTTACTTTTACAAAAATGTTAGTAAAATTAGTATATAACCACTCACCGAGATTTTTATGTCTACCGGTTTCGAGACGTACCCGTCTCTTCGTCCAACGTAGACTAACTCATCTTTCAAGACGCCGCGAACGAGATTAAACATTGACAGATTCGTAGTTTTATTTGATATACGATTTATTTATGCAATGTAACTTTTTCACTATACACATATAAAAAGAGTAGCGATTTTTTGTAACTGTCAAAATCACAGAGTGATATTTAAAATGTTGATATGCATGTCATGTGTCAATATAGCGGAAGATTTAGCTCAGAGAAGATGAAAGATACAAGCAATGCACACAGATATATCGATCAATCAACAAAATACTTCACGAACGAGCAAGACAAGGTACGCATGCTAAAGTCGGAAGAAACATATCTTTTCTTCGTGGTATTTGCAAGATTGGAGATTAATTAAGAAAGTAAGTACTTGTGTAATCTACTCCGGGATATTTTTGCCTGTCAAAAAAGCGCTTAAATTGTTCCGCCTTAAGAATTTTAATGGTATTAAATTGCAATAAAAAGGCGAACGAAAAAAGTGTCACTCTGTAAAACTTTCTCTCGAAAAACACAATCGGCGGACCAGACAATCGCCGAAGAGAGAATTTGTGTGTAATTTACAAATTATTTGAAGGAAGTAATTAATAGAATGAACAAATAAGTCAATCGTGCAATACAAATGAAATAAATAGAAAAACACACTTGGAATAATACAAAACGAGGTTCACTCCCTTATACCGGGGTGCCAGAATTCCCTCTTTTCACCTCTTGTGCTCTCCACATTTCCATCATTATTTCCGGGACAAGTAGGTACCGGTCATGATGTATCTTAACTCTACTTTCCTTCGTTTGATGGAAAGAGTAGTATCTAGTAAATATTTTTTAAGTTTTCCCAACTCTACCTAATACGCCTTCTTCCGATGTTCGGTCCATTCAAGATATGCGCAACATCCTGCGATAAAGCCACTTTTTAATGGCCTCTACTTTATTTTTATCACCTTACTTGAGAGTCCTGCCTTCACATCCAGAGGCTATAATATTAATCAGTCAAACCCTTTGAGGGTATCTCATTTCGGGACCAATACTGAGCATATTTCTTTACAACATTTTGAGTGTGTCCAAATACTTGTTCACAAAATCAGGATTATCTCCAATTACAGGAGTTATTTTCATATTATTTTTTGACATCTCATCAAAGATAAAGAAGAATATGGAAGTCTGGGCATTTACGGGGCTGACGACCGTCATAGGCTGGTTTAAGTGATCACTTTACACACGTGTAACATTCACCAATTCTACCCATTATTGACAACCACACTACTCAAATTCTTGGAAGTTCTATATATATGAACCAATTTAGAAACCTTGTTCTTGAATCACTAGAACTTCACTAGAGACATCTATTGGTGAGATGGAAGAAAAAAAAAATAATAATAATAATATGAGCATATTTCTATTGCACAGTATTGGTCTTATTTTATGAAAACTATCTCTAGGCATTTCGACAGACGAATACAAATTAATGTTTTTATTAGATTGATTGAAGATTCAATGTCCAACCTTTTGGATTCTCTCCATAATTGCTAAAATTTCTTAAGATACGAAAAGAAAAAAATTTTAAATACATAATTTACGTAGAGTACAAAATAAAAAGTAAACATTTTGTTTGTACAATATATTCATACATGTTTTTATTTTTATAAAGAATATATTATTGACTCAGTTATTAATGACATGTTGAGTTTGTTATAAAAATATTGTTCCAAGTAAATATGGTATATTTAAATGAGATGATAAAGATATTAAAATTATCCGTTTGCTTGTTTATATAAATCATAAAAGATAGATTGCAGAGGACATAATAAAAAATATTTGCAAAAAAAAACGAGTAGAAAAATATAAATAGACCATATATATATTTCACAACTATCTGCGTATTTACCATGAGCACTCAAGTTAAATGTAAAATAAAGAAAGCGGTATGCGAATTGAGACTCATAAAAGATACATAAATAAGTTTTATAAAAATAAGGTTAATGAATGAAAAATGTCGTCATTATTCTCGAAAATAAAAAAATTTAAAAAAATAGTTAAGAATGAAAGAAAAGAATTGAGAAGTTATAAGTAATTAAAATATTATTATTATCATTCGATATTATAGAATACTCAATAGCAAATACATATTATGTAAGGGCTTTTTGACATATTCGTATATATGTACATATACTCGTAAAATATGATAAATCTTTTTTCGTGAGTAAATACTTTAATGAAAGCAGATCCAAGATGTAAAAATTAGCTTTAAAAATAATAAAAAAATTGAAAACTTACTATGTGACCGATTTTCTTAGTTATGAAGATATGACCAAGATGAACAATAGAAGGTGGCGGGGTGCAAAACTTACCTGAAAAAAAGAAAATATATATAACAATAAATTTAAAACAACAAAAAAAAATTATATATATATATATATATATACATATTTATATGTATATATATATATATATATATATATATATATATATATATATATATATATATATATATATAAATATATATATATATAAATATATAAATATATATATATATATATATATATATATATATATATATATATATATATATATATATATATATATATATATATATATATATACATGATTGATAACACCTACACTCGTATAATAATTTGAATCCTAGCTATTGTATTTCATGTCACATTTACATTGTAAGTAGAAGATAACAGTCAGTTATCGGCAAATGTTGTATGCTAGTCGCCATTCTAAAATCCGTTGGTAGCAACAATCGACCGTATAGTGTGATAAATTTTTTAAATAAGTCAAAAAGTTCGCATCAATTATTACCTCAAATGTACATGGTATAAATCCTTCTTTGAATTTTTATTGAGTAAAAAGGTAAAAGGACCAATAGCGCACACAATACAGACAGCATGAAAACAGTCAAACCCTTTTCCCTAAGGCTACATTTCTGAGACACGACGATTGTGGGACAGTAATAATATGAATAATTTGTCTGCCTCCTTGGTGTAATGGTTAGCGTGTTTCGCTACCGTGCTGGAGATCCCGTGATCGATTCCCAGGGGGAGGGTGAAAATAAATATTAGTGATTTTACACTCTAATATTCATTTATTATTAGGTACCATGAATGTTGTGATCACCTTGTCTTATGTATAAGTAAAGATCAAGAAAACACTGCGTCAATTTGATGCAGTGCCCTATGCACCATTGGGTGCGGATAAGGGAAGGAAGAAGAATATCCTACCATTTGGTAATTAGCTGTTGATCTATTATTTTCAATGCATGATAACTGTCTATGTTAAATATATTGAGAGACATTATCAAAACAAATGGGTTTTAACGTATTTCTTACGATACATGGGTGCTATACATCTTTATTTCGACATACATATATAGTAAACTCCAATAAAACCATATTGTATACCATAAATAATTCGGGATATTGGAAAAGTAAATACTGAGGTAACATTTTCTGTGAAAATCTCGTTAAGCTGAATGAATCAGAATACTTTGTTTGCGTATGTATTTATATATCGAGGGTATACGATGCATATTATAAAGTTTTCAACGTTCTATAAACTGGCCAAATAATAATAATAATAATTTGGATAATTTGTATAGCGCCATTTTCGTAAAATACTACCTCAAGGGCGCTTATAAAGACATGGATAATAATAATAATAATAAGATGATGATGATAATGATATAAAAAAAATGGATTAAAACGTCGTCAATCGATCTCGGGCTGTCGAGTCTGGAGCGGGGAAAAGTACACTAAGTACTTTGAAATGTCATTTATATATGTGGTTTTAAAAGTAAATTCATCTTTAGGTTTAATAGCGGGTATTTTATTCAGGTCAAAAGCTTTAAATAACCGGGATTATTCAAACAGAGATTTTACAGTTAACGTTTTTTGCCAGTATACCCACGATATATACAAACACATAAACAGTTTTTTACAATTATTTTTAGGGAAAAATCTCAAAACCTTAAAAAATTAACTTTACATTATTTTTTGTTTTGTACTGATATTAGTTAGTGGATTTTATGTTATAAAACAACTTTTTAATTTTCATCAATTTTATTTTATATTTTTAAAAGTTAAAGCAAAACTTTATAATTGTTTTATTATAAAAACATGATGTGACAAAATTACTCGGGAATATGTTGAAAATACCCTATTAAATAAACGGAATCCCGAATAATAAAAGTAACTACATTGATTAATTCGGCAGTCACTTGGTGGTAAAATCTATCTAAGTTTTTCCTTAGTAAAATCCACTATTTCTTGAAATCTATTGTGACATATCGCTCACTCCTTTCAAGAACGTCATAAATCAAAAATCTTGTTTTTTCAGGAGAACGTTTTTAATGTTTAAAAATATAATACAATCTATTAAAAATAAATATCAAGCCACTTATTGAACTTTTTACTGTGCAACAGATCTTTTTAGGTAAAACCTGAAGGTTTTTTCTCCATTTGAAAAATATTAAGTATATTTAAAAGAATAATTAAACAATACCTTTTCTTCAAAATGCAAAAACAATACTTTTTGCCCTGTAGCGGGTAAATATTAAGTTAAAAATATGCCATTTTCGCTGGGATATAGTACATTTTCTGGGCATTTCAAAAATATGAAAAACTGAAAATTGACGATTTTTGATTTATGACGTTCTTGAAAGGAGTGAGCGATATGTTTCTACGCATTCCGCATCATTTCATACGGTGTGTTTCACCGTTTCATACGGTGATTGAAAATGATGCCGAATGCATCGAAACACGTGTCACAATAGATTTGAAGAAATAGTGGTATTTACTAAGTAAAACTTATATTAAAAGTGAATAAAAATAACATTTTTTAAGCTTGTTTGATCTGTCCTCTCTTAAAATTGAAGGTGTTTATAGTATAGACATACTTGTGCGGGGTTTCTCAACGCGATAAGGTACAATGTCCGCGACTGAAGGTTCCATTAGTGCGGGGTTAAGCCCTTCCATAATGTGAGTCTAATCTAAGCACCTGATGCAGCGTCGGACCTGTTTGGGAGGCTGTCCGGGCCCGTGGACCCACTCGGGGCGAGGAGGGTCACTTTATGCTAATTATCTCTCCATACTATCCAATTTGAATATCCAACGAAGAGATTTCAATATAAAATCTAATCCAATACAAAAGACGCGGGGAATTAAAATTGAATATTTTTTATTATTACATATTTTTTTGACAGAATACACTTATTAAAGAAAACACTCGTTTTTTTTTACCACTTAAGTTAATTTTATGTCGAATAATTTTGAAAGCTAAGCTTCCATCTTTAGGCCTAAATGTAAACTGATAATGAATACAACATTTTGAGTGTGTTCTACCCATTAGGGTAGAATTGGTGAAAGTTACACGTGTGTAAAGTGATCACTTAAACCAGCCTATGACGGTCGTAAGCCCCGTAAATGCCCAGACTTCCATATTCTTCTTCATCTTTGATGAGATGTCAAAAAATAATATGATAATGATTACATTTAGACCTAAAGATGACCTTCCGAAACTATTCGTGATAAAATAAACTCAAGTGGTAAAAAAACAATTATTTTCTTAAATAATATCATCATGTCTTACCACAAAGTAAATGCCGAAACAGTAAATAGAATATTTTAAGTTTTAACTGCGAGAAGCTTAAATGGCACTCCCCTCTTGCATTTAAAAAGGTACTCGTGCTTTTTCATGAGAATTTTCTTAAATCTATTTCAAAATTAGCTATATGATAAGCTACAATTCTGGAATTCATAAAAAGCTAGCATTCTTGGAAAAAAAATATAATTTGATTTGACGTCCAAACTGGTGGACACTTGATTGAAAAAGCACAACATACGTAATGGTAGAAAACATTCGAAAAATATTTCTCATCATAATGACATTTTAAAAGTTTTGAGTGTGTTCATATACTTCACAAATCTGGATTATCTCTAATTATAGGAGTAATTTTTCATAATATTTTTTGACATCTTAACAAAGACGAAGAAGAATATGGCAGTCTTGGCATTTACAGGGCTTACGACCGTCATAGGCCGGTTCGTGTGATCACTTTACACATGTGTAACATTCACCAATCCTACCCATGATTGACAACCACACTACACAAAATTTTGGAAGTTCTATATATCAAAAACAACAAACCCTCATCCGCACCCCAGTGGTGCATAGGGCACTGCATTATATAAACGCAGTGTTATCTTAGCGTGAAGGAAAGGTGATCAGCCCTCCGCTTCAGGTACCAGTCCAGGGTAATTGTGAATAAATATTAGAGTGAAAAAATCACCTGTATATATTTTTTTATCTATTGTATATACTTATGTACATTGTTCAAATTGTATTTTCAACTATTTCTAATAATGAGCCGCTCAGGCTCACAGGAATAGTGTGAAATTGATGTATTTTTGTAAATAATAAAAACACAAACATTTCGCTATTAATTTTTTTTTATTAAATAATTAAATTATAATAAAGCTCTTATGTTACAAGTACCACTGAAGGTAGGTAGGCGTACAAACAGACCCGATTTTAATCTACAACAAACTACCACCGCTTGCTGTACGACGTGCGACCCAACTCTCCCCAAATGTTGACTAGGTACCTACCACTAACTACCAATAACCCGTCAGTCCACCTCTCACTCCCGATTATCTGGTTTTCCTTCCATTCCCCACAAGCACACGTGCACTCACACACATTGTGATAACGACCTATCCACATTCCGTTTGGGCATTCCCGAACCGGTACCGCTACGAGAAAATTACCGACAACTCTCGATCCTGCTTCCTCAGATAAAAAGGAGAGGGAATCTTTGTCCAATGAAACAAGGACTTCATCTGTTCTAATACTTAGCACCAAATCTGGATTATCTCAACTTATAGGAGTAAATTTTCTTATTATTATTACTTCATTTTAATTAAACCATATCCGCTCCCTAGGTGGAGCATATGGAGTCCACAAACTGTCTCCAGGCTTTTCTGTCGGCTGCCAGCTCCCTTGCATCCTCCCAAGTCAGATCCGCGTCCCGAAGTTCTGACGAGAACTGCCGACGAATTGTCAGCAGTGGTCGTCCTGGGCGGCGCGAACCTGATGCCTTGTAAAAGAGGCAAGCTTGATTAAGGCTCTCAGGAGGCGTGCGGAGTACATGGCCAAGCCAACTGAATTATTATTATTATTATTACACACGTGTAAAATTCACCAATTCGACCCATGATTGACAACCACAATACTCAAATTCTTGGAAGTTCTATATATATATGATAAAGTGTGTAAAGTGATCACTCAAACCAACCTATGACGGTCGTAAGCCCCGTAAACGCCCATACTTCCATATTCTTCTTCATCTGTGTTATGATGTCAAAATAGAATGTGAACTATTTATTTAGTTTTATGATTTTAAATTTATTACAGTCATTTTTGATAATTGAGATCCCTTAGGAAGACGAGGAGACAAATGGGATAATTTACCCAAACAAGAAGACAGAAAAAAAATGTTGACAAATCTGGATTATCTCCAATTAAAGGAGTTTTTTCATATTATTTTTGACATCTCAACGTAGATGAAGAAGAATATGGAAGTCTGGGCATTTACGGGGCTTATGACGGTCGTAGCACCGTAAATGCCCAGACCTCCATATTATTTTGCATCTATGTTGAGATCTCAAAAAATTGTTATGAAAAATATTAATTATTTAAGTGAAGCGATAAATCCACGGTTACGAAAGTAATTACAGCGAGAGTAAGAAAACTTTCGAAATTCCGACATTTTGTTATGCGGGCGCAGTAGGGGTTGGCAGAATTACATTCATTGCACGCCACAAATCTCCAATCCCACAAAATCACAAGACAATCGAAGCAATCGGCATTAAAATTAAATTGCATGCACAATGAATTACTCCGATAGAACGTGAATACATTTTTATCGGCGATGCTTTCCTCGCGAATTCTTAAAGAAATTTTATGTGCCAGAAAACCGGAGTTCATTGATCTCCGCTTATTACTGTTGTTTTAAAGATTCGAATCATCCCAAAAAACATAAACAAGTACGTAAAATAGTAATTTAAAACAGTTGCGGTAAAATACAATTACTAAAAAGGAACACGATATTTTAAATGGAAGAATACGATGCAATACCAAAAGGTTCTCTCGAATTAGATACGAGACAAATTGACATATAGGAACGAGTAGGGTTGGTAAATTTTATGCTGGTAGACAACAAAACACATGAGTCGGGAACTTCACAGTAAAAATAAACAATTCGATTCAAACCCTTACCCGCACCCCAATGGTGTATAGGGCACTGCAATATATATAAATACAGTGTTATCTTAATCGTTAACACGCGAAGGAAAAGTGATCAGCCCTCCGCTTCAGGGTTATATTGAATAAATATTACAGTGAAAAAATCACTTATATTTATTTGACCCCCCCTGAGAATCGAACCCAGGACCTCCAGAACGGTAGCCGAGCGTGCTGACCATTACACTACGGAGGCGGACAAAATAAACAAGTTACGCTAATTTAACGCGAGTCTAACCTTCGAAGTTGTATAAAATATCTACCAATATGTCGCTATAACTTGAAGAGTATCCTCAGTTAAAATGCGGGTCGACCCAATAAAACGAATTATGTCTTAGGTTAATGAACCATCGGTGAAGTGATGGAATCACTCTTAAAGATGCTAAATTATCTCGATACGAAATAATAAAAAAGGTAGAATTGGGAAATCAAAAAAGGTGATGATTTTATCCGGATTGCAGCAATAGATCAATCTTTGCTGCTGCATATTTGGAAAACAATATATTTTCCTAAATTTCTAAGTATTTTGAGTGTTCAAATTAAATTAATTTGTATCAACGCAGAGATAAAATAATATGTTTTATAAATGGTAGATTGAAATTAGTAGTAATCATAAGACAGAGCGATTCGATTTACAAATTAGATAGAATATGTTGATTGATAAATTATTTTATTCAAAGCAATAATACATAGTACAAAAATTAATGAATTTTTCCACTGAGAAAAAAACGAATGTAGGCATATATATATATATATATATATATATATATATATATATATATATATATATATATATATATATATATATATATATATATATATATATATATATATATTATATATATATATATATATATATATATAATATATATATATATATATATATATATATATATATATATATATATATATATATATATATATATATATATATATATATATATATATATATATATATATATATATATATATATTTACATCCGAATTGTCCAGTTATGTGGACAGGAAATGCAGAGCTTCCTGCCAACTCAATCCAACTCCTTAGCGGGATACGTGATACCAATATGTAATATTACGTATTAATTGCCAGACCGGATGCTTCATTAGACTAACCAAAATAATAATTGACACCTTCCATGTCGAAGAAAGCGATACATTTTTTTTCAATTTATAGAAAGTTAACTTAACATAACAACATTATCAGAGCTAGAATATATATTTGCAGGTATGTAGGTAATAAAATGGGATGTGAAAAGGAAGAGAGGCAAAAATAACATTAAAACCCTATCTAAAACCCAACGTGAAAGTAGAGAAAATGGTAAATGGGTGCTTATCAATGTCCCGAGTTTTGCCAGTATTAAAATTTCAATGGTAGGCAATTGTCTGGGAAACTTGAATCGAAAGGTCAACAAACAGGTGGGCAAAATACTGAAGCGTGATCACGTGTGCAAGAAATGTACCCACTTGTCGATCAATCAATGTAAACAGCGGAGAATCAAAGATTCAAAACGGTGAACTCTGCGTTAAAGATAAAACCACTAACCAGTTTTTGGACCAACAACCATCCGAATAAAATTACTGGGCCCCACCACGCCAGAAACCCCAGGCTAAGGTGGAATGGAGTAAAACTAAAAGGTTGATTTATTTTGACAAGGAGATATTCATTATCAGTGAATTATGAAGAAAAAAATACTATACTACTATGAGCCACAATTTGATATGCGTGTATTTCTTTCAATATTTTTTTAAGGGAAGTTTCCATAAAATACATCAAATATTATGTTTCAATAATCTGTGAGTTAATTTATTGTCTTTACTTCGTATTGTGCATAGATAATATTAAAGAATAAGTTTTTTTTAAATTATTTATGTAACGTTTATAATAAATAATATTCAGCAATGTCAGAATCGTATCAGATAATCTTATGCAAGTTGACTCTTCTAACCTATTTATATATTTATACAGTTCACAATTTTAAACTCTAAGCTGCTCGATTTCGAGTGTCAAACTTTCCGTCCCGTGCTGGATTATTTTACATTACAATATTTTTGACAAAAAAAAGCATATTTTTGCCTACTTTTTGTAGTGAAACTTTCGGATATCCATCATAGATGTTTACAGTACACAATGCACTTCACTTATGTTTTTATGGTGTATTTACACAAAAATATTAACATTTACGGACTCGCGGCCTAAAATATGGCGGCTGTATAGAAGACGCGGCTGTCGTATCTGCGGAGCACGAGCCGACCGGAAGTATTCACGATAAAGTTGACACTAAATTAAAATAATTTTGATATTTTATGACAATAAATCAAAGGGAACTAATTCATCCATGCCTCGAACCAAATTTAAGTGCAAAAAATTATCCATAGGTGTTGATATAAATAAGTACGTAAAGTTGCAAAACGACAATGCATGCGATCCGCAGTCAACGGTACTTCTATAAAAAACGACAATAGATGCGATCCGCAGCTTACGGGTTAAGAACCCTTTATAATTTATAGACTGCTCATAAAATGCAAATATTTTTGGTTTTAACAAATCTTTCTTAGCATTCCGAGATTTTTGTTACCCCGCAGACTTATCAAAATTTATGTACATGATTCCTGTCAAACTGCTAAGGAATAAAATTGACCCACTAACACAGGGTGACAAAATATTTAGAACATTATTAATAGATACAATTTAAGCATACCATGTCGCAATTAAAATAGACAGCGCCTTTCTACTACTACGAGCAAAGTTCAAGGAGATAAGAAATGATATTGTGATGGCCTAACATGTGATATGTCGATATTTTAGAAAATCGCAGTCCCGATCGATAAATGATAGATAAGTAAATGCTAGAACAACCGATGTTAACAATAATTATCTACGACGAAAAAAACATACTTAAGATGTTCAGCAGTGCGTTTATCATTTGGCACGCGTTAAAGACCATACTTATTTAGTATTAACCTTAACCGACAAAGCGTAAACCCCAATTAAAAGATAATTTAAGAAAAAATTATCATAATAATACAGACAACGTGCAAAAATTACAAATATATAAACATATTTACGATCTGCCTTCATTCTCAAGAGAAAATGTAAAAATGTGAGAGATAAGATAATCAATTCGAGTCATTCAAATCCACTACAAGAATTACAGGAATAGGGTTTAACACTATACCGAGTTATTAACACGATCGATTAATAATAATAAAACCCTTATCCGCACCCCAATGATGCATAGGGCACTGCGTCATATAAACGCAGTGTTATCTTGATCGTTTACACATGAAGGAAAGGTGATCAGCCCTCCGCTTCGGGTACCAGTCCAGGGTAATTATATAGAATAAATATTACAGTGAAACAATCACTTATATTTATTAACACGATCGATTAAAGAAATAAAATCACGTCAATACAAAAATCGACACTTTGCACGAGTTGAACTAGAATGACATTGACAAGTTTAAAAGACAAGGTAAACAGACAGTGTGCTTTTAGTGGTGTACACTGTTCGGCTGTCCAAACTCAAAACACAGTAAGGGACATTTTTTGTGGTACGTTTTTTTTTGCATTTTTGGACTGAGTAGATTCTACTTAGTCAAAAAATGAAAAAAAACGTACTACAAAAAAATGTCCCTTACTGTGTTTTAAGTTTTGACAGCCGTGTTGCGCTTATCATCCGTATCTTATTGATTCCGCCTGCGTTTCTTTCAAAGGCGGTTAAAGCATCTAGAAGTACCGGAAGCATTGTTACAGTTGCTAAACAAACATAGAACAGAGAGATCATTTCGTCCCATAATAACTACACATCATAAATACATAAATAATTTGAGCAATGGAGACCGTTTGTCCGGCACGCATGGGGGCCTCAGGTCAACACTCGCGGGTGGGGTTTATTGGCACACGACGCGGGTAACGTCGGAACAGGGAACAAACTGACTTGTTCTCAAGTAAAGCTGTCAAACCGCATTCGTGCACATAGGAATAGAGGTGATATATGGAAACCCTACTCGGGATGGAGAGCAAAGTCAGTCGGAGGAGGTGTCGCGGATTTAACGTTGAAACAACTAGGTTAGTGATCAATAACTATGAATTTTTGGGTGATATATTCAAAATTAAACAAGATTATTGGATTGAATTCTACTTTTATTTACATATTTAGACATTATCAATCACAAACTATGGTCAGTGTTTGATAATGCCTTAATAAGACGAAACGCGTCACATATTATCATATACAGTATATGTAAATAAAAGAAGAATTCAATCCAATAACCTTGCTCTATTTTGGATATATGTAATAATAATAATAATAATAATAAAAGCCTTATCCGCACCCCAACGGTGCATAGGGCACTCCTTTAATAAATGCAGTGTTATCTTGATCGTTTACATATGAAGGAAAGGCGATCAGCCCTCCGCTTCAGGTACCAGTCCAGGGTAATATTGAATAAATATTACAGCGAAAAAATCACCTATATTTATTTGGCCCCCCCCTGGGAATCGAACCCGGGACTTCTAGAACGGTGGCCTAGCGTGCTGACCATTACACTACGGAGGCGGACAAAAAAATTGTATATACCTACTTATGTATTACTTAAATATTTTAAATGGAATTCTATCTGTCTGCAGTTACAATAAATAATATCTATGAAGTTAAACACACCAAAAACAATAATAGAATATCTTTAAACAAAAAAAGATTATAATTACATTTGACCAGAATACATTTCTAGTTCAATAAGTATTGCATAAAGGGATCAGAGAAAAAAGGAATATCTTAATTAGCGTTCATTAAAAATGGGCGGAACGTGGGTTTGCCAAAATTGGTCAGCGCACCTCCAAGAATGTCCACTTTTGCCAAAATAATTCACAAAATCCTACTCGTGACTCACGAGGAATGACAAAGCTTGAATACAAAACACACGCTCCCATAAGACAGCAATCGTACAACAATAAGCAAAGTGTCTTTCCCCCTAGGTGTCTTTTATGAACGAACATTCTGTTTTGGTATGCAAACATCGAGTCATCGACCTTCTTATTCACAAATCCAATTGACCATATCACTTACATTCATGGATAATACGTTTACTTAATTATCTTCAAAACCAATTTATCTTGATATCATTTCCAGCTATCAACACCTCCATGATAACAAATCAGATACTTTATGACATTCAGAAACATAATGTACAATGAGCAAAAACAACTACCGACATCAGTAGCAGTCGGTACTCTCTTCGGAATTCTCCGAAGCTGTGAACATGTATAGTTTTATAGTCTACGCCTTCTTTAGTGCTTTTAATCAGTTCCGGTGCAAAAAGTACAGCAGCCGGCAGACGTGGCGTTTCATCTCCTTAATTTCTTGCCGGCGAATCATAATTTTGTGTATGTAGGCAATGATGAATCGTACACCGACTGACGGATTTAATGCACGATGCTACATAAAGTAAACTATTCGCGGTTAGAACTTAGAACTTCACCGTGTTGAGTATCCCCTTACTGTTACCAAGAAAGTAATCATTTTCCGGACATATTTACGACTCTTCCGAGAAAGGTATTTAAATTTTCTAAGGCTTTGGATGCACTCGAGGATTTTAGGTTTCAGTTAGAATAGGCTATTAACTTATAAATTGAGTAATTAAGCTAATTACAACTTCACAAAATGCACATACATATATTTAATTGTTATATTTCTAAATACACAAAAGTACGTGTCAAACAACACACCAACAGGAGAAATTAAAAGAACGATAAAAATATAAAGGGGATTAGGACAAATAAAGAGCAATATTGACAAAAGAAATATCTGTCACAATACCTGTTTGTTCCCCGCGTTACATTGCGCTTGTTTGTACGAACTGAATAATTAAATTAATGATAAGATCAAAGAAAGTGTATCGCGATAATTCACCTGCTGACGGAATCTAGCCATAGAGTTATTTGCCTTCTCTCGGAGCAGACTCGGTCTAGACGGGAAGAGTTTGGCAAAACTCAACTAGTTGGGCACGAAAAGAGTTCACGCTATTCTACGTTTTTCTCAACGAGGCTGTGCTCTTTCCATTTACTTTCTACTAGGCGTGCGGATAAATCACGGTCGGTGTAGCGTACGGTTGACGGAATTGTAAGGTGAGTGTCCGTGGAAATGCACTCTAGACGTTACGGTTTATGTTGCACGTATTAAACTTAATAACGCAGTAGACGCAGACTCAACAAACAGTTTATTAAGAAACCTTTGAAAATCCTTTAGCAAATGATATATTTACCAAAGTCTTAGTAAGACAGCACATCTGCTGTCTGCTTAGTTAAAAAATCTTACCCTATTTCCTAACTTAAGTTTACAGCTTCTGTCATGGCCTAGTTGGATAACGTGTTAAGTCTTTGATATGGGTCATTTTTATTACCAATAATAACACAACCCGAAGGCGAGTTAGTGTCCATTAATAAAGGTCTAAAGAGAATAATGCCCGTACATGTTTAGTCAGCTTAAGCATCATACATACATAACTAGAATCAATGATGTACATATCTACATATAAAGGGTCTTAAGATATTTTAAGCGAACACTATTTGATCTCTAATTCCATCTAGTACCTGCCTATTATTTATTGGTGCAGAAAACACTTGAGCATAAAAACTGCCTACACGGGTAGTTTACGGAATCATTTTATAGCAAAGATTTTTTTAAAAAATAACATTTTTCTGAGCGATTTCCTGAAATCTTCAAATGAAATTGTTTGTTTTCTTTTGGAATTAAGTACTCACTAGACTTATATTTTTTTAAACGCTACATATACCGTCGGAATTTGTACATTTTCTCCTATTTCAAAAAGACGATGCCATGAAGATGTATCCACAAGTGTTATGTGATATTCAATATGTACTGTTATATGTTTATGTACAATATATTGCATTAAAACATAACAATCGTCATATACATTGCAAAAGTGGTGAATTACAAACACTGGAGAAAAAAATTAAGTTTTTTCAGTGAAAGTTTCAGTTAGTTAATAAGAATTCATTCATCAATTTTACCGTAAAATTACTTTTACCCACTTTGTATGCAGTCGGTGTACGGTAACCTAGATTCACATAATGCAAATTTTATGTTTTAGTGCATTTGTATGCAATTTAAGTATTTTCCAAGGTAGTTAGATAATTCAATGTAGCGTTAAAATAAAATAAAAAGAACCTCTCTAAAAACACTGTCTTTGGGAATCGCTGGAAAGCCTTTCACTCAGGTCTGACGTAGTCGGTTCTCGGAAGACGAGGGAGTGAAGCGATTTTAAATACTGAATTGCTGCTAAAACGTGATCTTCATAATTAATTATATTGGGAGATTTTCAATTATAAACCAGTAGAGAAAGAATGATTGGCACCCCGTTTTGCTCACATCATTTCCGTTTCTCGGGGTTTTTATTGAACTATGATCAAAACCATTCATTGGAATGGTGTTTTTTTAATACTTATTAACAAAAAAATCATGAATATATTACTAGAAATAAGGATAAAATAAGAATACCATTGTTGAAAAAACCGAGTCACAAAATTGTTTAGTGTATAAGGGTTTGAAAATGTATGATTTAATTTAAATTTAAATTTAAAAAATATTAAATGTTTTGTTTACTGTAAGGAGATGTAAATATATATATATATATATATATATATATATATATATATATATATATATATATATATATATATATATATATATATATATATATATATATATATATATATATATATATATATATATGTATATATATTTATTTATATATATAGATGATATAAATTAAGTGTAAATAATAGTTTATATTAGTTGTAATATAAGCTAACTTAAGAAATAAAAATATACCCCTCCATAATGTAGTGGTTAGCACGCTAGGCAACTAGGCTAGGTCCTAAATAAATATTAGTGATTTTTCAGACTAATTTATCTTTATATGACCCAGGACTGGTACCTGAAGCGGAAGGCTAATCACCTTTCCTTCGTATATTTAACGATCAAGATAACACTGTTTATATACGACACAGTGCCCTATGTACCATAGGGTGCGGATAAGGGTTAGAAGAAGAATATAAAAATATTTTTAAAGTAAAGAATAACGTTTTTGAGTCTATTAAAAACGTATTTTACATAATTCAGACACCAGCAAACGCCCTTAAAAATTAACTGTCAAAAATATCTCACACAAAATTATTTTGACTCACATGATTCGCTGAAAATCAAATACTTCCTCATTCTCGCACGGATAACAATGCATTATAATTTAATACACTGGATAATGAACCGTTTGCATACGCTAGTGATAAAATCTAACAACTTACGGGCAATAAAGTGGATAGTTTATTGGATAGTGGCGAGAAGGAGATGGATCCATTTGAAACGTTTTTATACGTATGGAGACTAAAAAACATGTGATATTTACATGCAGAATCTATTATCTGATTAACATGATTGACTTAGAATAAATTATTTATTTGGTCAAGTACCAAAAGCTTGGGATTAAAAGAAGTGAAGATTTAAATTATTAACGTTACAAGCTTTTATATATATATATATATATATATATATATATATATATATATATATATATATATATATATATATATATATATATATATATATATATATAAATATACATATATATATATATATATATATATATATATATATATATATATATATATATATATATATATATATATATATATATATATATATATATATTTTTTTATATATATATAAAAAAAATAGGTATCAAGTTGTGGTAGTACACTAATCACGATACTACTTATATTTCTCGCTGTAATTTGTATAATTTTTCACAAGACTAGTTTGTTAAATTACTCTTGAATCACATCCGTCAATGCATTTCCAGGGATCGTGGCCGCATCACGAATGCAACTGGCACTCACGATACAATTCACGATACACGCTCCATGATTAACACGTTGGGTGCAGCATACGCGCTAGGCGCGTATATCTTACATTTCCCCCAGTGAGTAATATGCGTTAGTAGAGACTTAAAAGTATCATTGCGTAGCTGAAAGTATACGCTATAAGACTATAAGTCTTGACTCAATATTTTATGTGTAAAAAAATAATAATATGCGAGTGTTAACTCAGGTTAAGCCCCCTTGACGACTCGTGTTTATACTCGCTTGTCTCAAAGCTAGTATAAAAATGAGCCGCGCATGAATGCTACACACAAAAAGAACAGTGTGTAGTAGTTAGTATATACAAAAACAAATTTCATAATTTAATATAATTTGTGATTGTTCGCGATATATTGAGCGCAGTGAACGTGTTAAGTTACACTGCATGCGAAGTAATTCAATTAAAATTCGCACAAGCGACGAACGAAGGGCGGGGTAAAGAGACGTAATGCATCACGTCTTATTCTCCAACAAATGGAGAATAAAGAGTATGCAGATTGAGGAAGCGGGTGACAAACTGACTAATGACGTTCCTGCAGGATATTTGTAAAATCTTCTTAGCACTCCCAACTAGAGACCATACATATACACAGACCGTTAAAAAATTACCAATAAATGTATCAAGGCTTAAATTTTTTAAATATTTATCAGTTAGATTTAAGTTTTGTACTGACATTTCTTGGTGGAACTGCATTTTATATGATAAAATAACAACTATGTAGTTTTTTCCACATTAATTTTATTTGACCGGCAACCGGGTTCCGTCGTAACCGGGATCGTCGTAACCGACATCAGACCGGTCTGATGTCGGTTACGACGATCCCGGTTACGACGGAACCCGGTTGCCGGTCAAATAAAATTCACGTGAAAAAAAAACTACATACTTAGTTGTTATTTTATTTTATATTTATTGGTTGCCTAACAAATCCTTGTCTGTTATCTACAAGGATTTATAGCATATTTTGTTTATATATCTTAAAAATAAAAGTGAAATAATCTTGACGGATTATTGATTTTTGATTTGCAATGCAACCGAAAACATATTCGATTTAACGAAATACAAACTGTTAATTAGAAGTATATATTTTTTACACGATATATTTTTTTCATTCAATTAATTTTTCATTTAATCGTATTCTTTTATTTAAAACGCAAATCAGCACTCGAATATGAATTTATATAGAAATTAAACAAAGCATCGCATGAGAAAATGCAATCAAAGTCCCAATTATAAAAGATACTTTCAAATAGTGTAAGTCGTGATCATATTGTATCTGACGACCAAAAACTTTAGATTAATCGGTCTGCATTTTTTGCTTCATCATCTGAGTGCATTATGCAATCGTGCACTTAATAACAATAACCGAACTATATACGACTTAAATTTGGCTTGCATTGCCTTGTCTTCTATGAATGCGTTTTTAGGAAAATAAATGATTCGTATTTATAATATACAGTAACGAGCAGAATAATTGAAACAAAACTTCTTTTTCGTATTATCAACATCTTCTAAAAAAATGTTTTGGGAGGTTACTCGTATTATCCATGGACCCTTCTTTCAGTGACTGAGATGATGAATAGCGAGAAGTATCACCCAATTCTACTGGAAAAGATACTACCAGAGATACAAAAACGAAGGTCAAATGGTAATGGAATATTTCAGCAGGATTTAACACCCTGCCACAAATCCAAAAAAATTATGAAATTTTTCACACAAAAACAATGAACTGCGTTGGACTGGTCAAGAATTTTGCCAGAGATAATCCTAATTGAAAATCTATCGGCAATCTTTAAGAATCGGCTCTCCAAAATTGATTGCACTACGGTGGAAAAGCTCATTTTGTCCACATTTCGGGTATGGTTTCGCTATGAAAATATGGCATTCACGTGCCAAAACCTTATATAATAGATGCCAAGAGTAAAATCTTTGATTGAGCCCGAATGAGATCATATTAGATAATAATTTGTAAAATATGTAATAAACCAATGATTTTACAAAACTTTTTACGAAAATACAAAAAAGTTTTGTTTTAATTAATCTGTTAACTAAACATTTTCCGATAGTGTGATCAATTTTGTGCCAACCTGTATGTATGTTTTCACTTAGACTCTAGCTTGCGTATGTACGTGCAACAAAAACATGTATAGTTTAATATATTTTTGGTCGTAAAACGATTACTGTTTGCGTGGTAACCTTAAATAGAGCAAATTATTAATATCATTCATGGACTATAAATATTTTATAATGCTAAAAAGCATTGAAAAATACTCACCTTTTCACAAGGTAACGATATGATTGTAACATGTAATATAATGTACTTTTGTTATCATTTTTTTATAATTGAAATGATAACGATATTTTATATGTGTTCTCTAATATTCTTTATTATTTTTATAACGTATATTGTAGATTATTTTATTTATTTCCAATAATTTGCTAACATGTTTTTATTGCGTCTATAACGGTATTTAAAGGTTTTTTTAACTACTAGTCCTTGGAAAGTGTCTTACACTGTTATGGTAAAAAACGTATCAAAATCTATAAAATGATGTAATTTTTTATGTTAGGAGGCTATTAATTGTGACTTCTATTTTAATACACATGTGGGTATTTTATGGTTTATTAATATATAAACATATAATTTATATTCAATTTTTAGCTATTTTTGGTTCACATGCATTACAGATTACGAGAGACTACTCTAAGACTGCATAATTAACAATTAATATTCAATTTGCAGTAATAACCGAAATAAATTAATGTCACTCATCTGTCACATTCGTGCGAACCTAGGTAGAACAGTCGTCGGAAGAGCGAATACAAAGTATGTTCAATAAATTAAATAAATTAAATAAAAAATATAGTGCACCCGAGTGATGGATACATTCAATAACAAATATGATGTACAGAAGGTAAGTTCCATCTAATAGCTAATATCGCTCACTCCTTTCAAGAACGTCATAAATCAAAAAACTTGATTTTTCAGGAGAACGTTTTTAAAGTTTAAATATATAACACAATGTATTAAAAATAAATATCAAGCCACTTATTGAACTTTTTACTGTGCAACAGATCTTTTTAGGTAAAACCAGAAGGTTTTATCTCCATTTGAAAAATATTTAGTTTTTTAAAAAAAAATAATTAAACAAGACCTTTTCTACAAAATGCAAAAACAACACTTTCTGCCCTGTAACGGGTAAATATTAAGTTAAAAATATGCCTGTTTTGCTGGGATATAGTACATTTTCTGGGCATTCCGAAAACATGCACAACTGAAAATGAACGATTTTCGATTTATGACGTTCTTGAAAGGAGTGAGCGAAATATGATGTACAGAAGGTAAGTTCCATCTAATAGCTAATATGTCATCAAACTTTCAACATTAACGGAAGGCTTTGAGAATTGCACCACATGTACTCGTATGATACACACGTGCATGCTAAAAGTAGGCATCGGAAGATGCACCACAAACTGTCGGTAATGACAGCCAATGATATTAAAACAGATGTCGAGACGCGCATGGAATGGAGAAAGATGAGAAATAGTCAATTCTGTTACATCGATCAGCATTCCATCATGCCCGTAGTCTGCTGCCCCATTCTGAACAAAACGGTTACTCTTAGCCGACAGAAACTTGCGTCGTCGTTGTATGCATACTGCCCGTGTTACGTTAGTAACGCTAGGCTGCAGTGGCATCAGAATAAGATACTCAGATGCCGAACAGTATGCTAGAACAGTTACTGCCTATAATTATATGTGTATTACTATTTCTATGGCATTACTTTACCCATGTGATAATACATATGCATACTAAAGTAGGAACATTCGTGTAGGTATCTACTACTTCTTCTTAGATTGGTTTTCACCGCTGAGGGTTCCATTTTGTTTAAAAAAAATTGTAAAATTTGTTTAAAATGTGTATAAAAAGCATCTTTAGGACCATTACATCAGGTAAAATCGGTAAGATTGGTAAGAACGGTAACCTTAAGACCAGGTAACCTTAATAACAATAATATGTTAAAACTGGATAATATCCTACACATTTATGACATATTATTGAAAACATAACATATGTATTGTAGTTTGTAAATGCCATAATAAAGCGAAACAATTGTCACAAATTTTATGTGTTTTTAATAATATAATACGATTTAGAATTCTCTAAAAATCATTGTTCGATTTTATTATTTCATTAATATGTATGTATATTATTGAAAAATAATGTTTTTAGCAGATACTTTGTGGCACATTTTATAAACTTTATAAAATAAACCAATTTTGTATTTAACTACTTTTTTATAATACATTTTTTTCCAAAAAAATGGAGACAAAAATATACCTATAAAAAAGTGGTTAAAAACAAAGTTGTTTTATTTTAAAAAGAAAAGTTATTTATTTTCTTGCTACGTGATAAACACTTTTTTTTTATGGTACATTGTATAAGGAAAATAATTACTTAACGTAAAGTGTTGACGAATGAACGGAATATTTACATTTTGTCGGTTAAATAACTAAAATATATGTATTATAATTGACGTCATATTTCACAATATTATTTTTAAAATCATATATGTAGTCGATTCCCATGATGTAGTACCCGCAACATTGGATATGAATTGACGTGTAGTAAACTTTATAAGCGTCATTAACATCCGCCTACTTTAATATTTTAATAGTATGGTACTAACACTTTATACAAGCATGCTTAAATTCAGTAAGTGCAATGTGATATATTGATAACTCCGGGTATTTCCGATCGAAATTTGATAATCTCACTTTTACGCTTGTATCGCTATCGTTTGGATTATTATTTGAGCATTCATAATCGGTCGATAACGACGATCTCTTTTGTCTAACACCATACAATTTTGATCATCTCTCAACACATCTCATGCTGGGCCGATTGAGCGTAAGTTAATGATTGACGTGGGCATATTTCGGGCACCACCGCGACATCATATAAATCATCAAAGTATTTTAAATCTTAAGTAATGTTAACACTCACCTACAATATTTTTCGTATTATTTTTTGTTATCTCATCAAAGATGAAGAAGATGAAGAAGACTATTTAAGTCTGGGCATTTACGGAGCTGATGACCGTCATAGGCTGGTTTTAGTGATCACTTTACACACGTGTAACATTCACCAATTCTACCCATTATGAGAGAGAGAGAGAGAGAGAGATCACAATGATAATATTTTTAAAAGTGGACTTGTAGTTAAATTCAATTGGTTATTATCCGCTGATTTATAAGTAATTATACACTATTATTATTTAAACATATCCGCTTCCTAGGTGGAGCATATGGAGTCCACAAACTGTCTCCAGGCTTTTCTGTCGGCTGCCAGCTACCTTGCATCCTCCCAAGTCAGATCCGCGTCCTGAAGTTCTGACGAGAACTGCCGACGAATCGTGAGCAGTGGTCGTCCTGGGCGGCGCGAACCTGATGCCTTGTAATTATATACTAATGATACTTATTTTTTTTTCTTTTACGCAAGAGTGGTATAAGGTGGTAGGAGTGGAACAGTCTTGAGTTATACTCTTCTAATAAAAAGTTTTCTGGTAAAGAAGTCGTTTTACATTCGTCTTTTTATTCGCTCGCCTACCAATGCTTAAAATATCTTTATATTATCCACTGACACTTCTTGATGGAATTGCATTTTTAATATATTATTAGATTAAAACCAATATTTTTAGCTTTTCCACTTTATTTTTATTTGACCAGCGACCGGGTTTCGTCGTTACCGACATCGTCAGACTGGTGGGAGGCTATACAAATTGTTTTGTTATATATAAAACAAGGCAGGAGTTGATAATCATGATTTGATATAATTTTATTGAGAAATTAATTTAATTTGAGTGAATTTAAGTATTGTATGATATTAAAAATATTTTTTATAAAGGTTTTTTTTGTATTGAGAGCACGATTTTATATAAAGTTATAATAGATTTGCATTTTTTGTAAATGAATTTAAATTATGTAACGAAGTATCAGGAACTGCTGGTTGACGGCTCCTTCCACTACGCTGCGGTTGCCCTCCTCCTTGTTTTCTCCTCCTGCCTTGTTTTATATATAACATAACAATTTGTATAGCCTCCCACCAGTCTGATGATGTCGGTAACGACGAAACCCGGTCGCTGGTCAAATAAAAATAAAGTGGAAAAGCTAAAATTATTGGTTTTAATCTAATAATATACTTAAAATATCTTGTGTTATAAATGAAATTATTATATTTATCTCTTTATGTACCTAAATAACATTATCATATATTTTAGAATGTACATTAAATTATTCCTTAGCAATTGAGACATTTCCACTATAAACGGTTATCTTGAATGATAAAAAAAATATCTAACAAACATTTTTTTAGCGCTGAATATGTTTAAACTTGAAAACATTGAAGGTATTTGTGTCAGAATACATGAGATTATTATTAAGAAAACTATAAATAGTTAGCAAAAACGTATGTATGTACATGTACCGACCTATACATTGCTAAAAAAATACACTGACGACATGGAGGTTATCAAATAACGAAAAATATATATGTATATAAAATAAATTCTAGGTGTCAAGTACAATATATGTTATACAATACAGAAACTTATCAATTCTTCAAAGAGAAATTTAAGAGAAATTCCAAGCGATCTTCAAAAAAGACATATTTAACAATAATATCTATAAATTATGTCAAATAACAATAAACCATACATCTGCAAGAAGGTTACAAAACTCAAACGCCAATTGCAAAATAAATTCAATAAAAAAATATTTTCAATTGTTCTGGGTGTTTTCGATTTATTTTTCACATTTACCTTCCCTATCCTTATTATCCTACCTGCAGACAAGCTTGTAAAGATAGAGGCTTTGCTTAATTCTTTTTTTTTAATGTATATTAGATATTTTTCTCGTTTTTTTTAGAATATATTAAAAATAAAACCCTTATCCGCACCCCAATGATGCATAGGGCACCACGTTTTATAAACATAGTGTTATCTTGATCATTTACACATAAAGGCAAGGTGATCAGCCCTACGCTTCAGGTACCAGTCCAGGGTAATATTGAATAAATATTAGAGAGAAAAAATCACTCATATTTATTCGACCCCCCCTGGGAATTGAACCCGGGACCTCCAGAACGGTAGCCGAGCGTGCTGACCATAACACTACGGAGGCGGACAATTTAGAATATATACAGAAAAAATATTTTTATGTTTTTTTTTAACTCCTTGCCTTTCAATAACTCTTTTCTTTTCAAAACCACATAATTATTTCGAAGAAAAACTTATTTTTGCTATGCAAAAACAATGTATTAAGAATTAAAAAAATCGTAAAATGTTACCTGGATTTAGAGAAAATTAAGTGCTAGGCCTTAAAAACCATCGAAATTTCTTATTGATAGCGCAGTCATAGGGTTAATGACGAATTATAACAGATTTGGGCACGATTGAGCAATGAGAATAGGAAAGCACCTTTCTCCGAAAGCATGAGAAACAAGTGAACTCATCTTTGAAAGAGTACGCAGTCGTTTCATTAATCACGTATTCGCAATCGCAAAAAATACCTAGCGCAATTTTATTATATTTTTTGCAAAGACCGAAAGACCATACACGAAACGGTTAATGAATAACAAATGGATACCTACCAGGGAAGGTAATATAATGTCGAAAGCGAGATGCGATGATTGATTTGCATAACACGATTTAACTAAACGTAAATAAATATACATTTATTAAGTCTCAATAATTATCTTCAAACGGGTTAGAAAGGCGTTCAATATTTGGCAAATTTCTATCGCGATATTTTTACCTTCAATTCATCGCTTGCTTCCGTTTTGGTTTATTCCCGCCCTTGGCATTGAGTCAACGTCTGATAGTGGACTTTAAGGCCCAGTATTCGTTAAGTCGCAACTTAATTTGCTCTAAATCCAGGTAACATTTTACGAAATGATTTTTTTGAACAAATAAATTTTTCTTCGAAATAATTATATCATTTTGACAAGAAAAGAGTTATTAAAAGGGAAGAAGTTAAAAATTAAAATAATTAAAAAAAACATTTATGTGAATTCTAAAAAACAAAAAAATATCCAATATACATTCCTTAAAAAAGTTAGGCGTGAACAGGCATGTGACCTCTCCGGTGGAATGAATTCATTTGATGGTATTTTCCCCGTTTTGATAATCTTATGACATTCCACCCTCCAAGAGCATATTAGCCAATCCGGATAATCTTGTTAGTATTAAATTTTGGGCAACGATGGCATCGTCCATCCAATCCATACGTTGGTATTAAGAATACGATTCGTCCATCTTATTTATTGGCTATGTTTACATGCGTCGTCAGTCATCTGACCACTCGGATATGTTTATATTTAGCTGTCCTGATCTACATACCAAACAATGGTGATTGGCTTCAGATAAAAAATAGAAACGTCCGCGTGCATTGAATCAAGGTCACTATTTTTTTGTACTGCATCAATAAACTACACAACTACGGGCAGAGTATGAAGGTGGTTTGGTGGCAGGAACTAGGAGAAAGAATTGCGGTGAAAGTACAAGCGAGAAGAACACAATATTGCATGCGAAGCCATTTCGCGGTATCAGGGTCAGACTTGGCGAACTAGGAAATATCAAACATCAATACCGACAACTTCACCAAACTTTCGTTGCAGTAGAGCACCATTCGCTGAGCAAAACAACTGTCCATGAACCAACTATGCAATGAGTTCATCATCGACACAAAAGGATGTAAAAAAAGATCTATTCAATGCACTTTACTCATTTTAATATGTACACATTTATTTTTATATTAATTTTTTAAATATAATTGTTTGACAATAATTTATTTTCTATATTTAAGAATTTCTGGACTGATCACCTTTTCTTCACATAATTAACAATCAAGCTAACACAGCGTCAACCAAACACTGTGTAATATGCAGCACTAGGCGCGGACATAACGCTCACTCCTTTCAAGAACGTCATATATCAAAAATTGACAATTTTCAGTTGTGCATATTTTTTGAATGGCCAGAAAATGTACTATATCGGGCAGAAAGTGTTGTTTTTGCATTTTGAAGAAAAGGTATTGTTTAATATATTTAGGGGTAGTCAAATGAATGGTTAGTTTCCAAGATATGATTTGCTAATTCCGAAAAATAATTACTTGTTTGTCCACGGCGATGTTCTCTTATTCTAATTTTTAGACTTCTCGCAGTTTGGCCAGTATATTTTTTATCGCAGTCACCGCAAGAAATTTCATAAATACCGCTTCTATCTAATGTGTTTACTTTTGATTTTGAGTTTTCTTGTTTTGTAGACTAAAAACAAACTTTATTTAAAGAATGCAGCAAGAATATTCATTGGCTTGAAAAGTGACTTTATTTTCATCGGTATAATATTGTTTTACACATAAAATTTGAGTGTTCAATTATTTTAGAAAAACGTTGTCAAATTGGGTTCGTGTTTATGAGTAGGTACCTACATATATTTGAATTACCACATAGGTACTACATTCAAAATTAATGAGACGAATGTTGATAACAATAAGTAACATGCAGTTGCACTATTAACGCAGCGGTCGGTGAACTTTTTTAACCACTACCCCAAAATATTATTTCATCGATATAAGCCCCTCCCCTCATTTTGAAAAGAAAACAGTGTTAATTTTAAATAAACATTATTTATTGAATTAATTTACACGGAAAATAAAAAAAGTTACCTGAAAAATTGGAAAAAATTCTCAAATTGGATCAAACCCAATGTATACCCACACACAGGCCATGCCTTTGTGGGTTATTTTTTTGTATTTATATTATATATGTTTTTAGTACTTGTATTTATATTATATTCTGAAATGCAAAAAAAATAAAGAAAAAACCTAGACTTCCCGCAGTGAAAGTCTAACAAAATGGCGCACGGGAAAACCATTTTTTGAAGAATAATAGCTTCAAATACGGATCAGCTCTAGTCTGCCCTGATATCGTGTGAACAAGTGCGATCGTGTTGTTGGCAACATTCAAAATGGCAATAATATTACGCCAACACATGTGAGAATAGTGGAGCATCCTCACGATTCGCTTTCACATATCGTGAAACAAAATGTGCTCTCAATAGAGATCGTGGTCATATAGACTACACTACCCTGGTCTAAAGGCGTTCATCGAGATACTATGACGAATATTAGAAAACGTTCAAAATCATTTGTGAATTTATGTATTGATTGTTAAATCAAACACAGATTTTTTGAGTCTACTAAGTTGTATTTTATTGTTGAAAAACACATTTTACATGATTAAAGAAAACACTTGTTTTTTACCACTTGAGTTTATTATAGACTACATGTTTCAGAAGTTAAACTTCCATCATTCAGGTCTGTATAATAACATGTTATAATCAGTTCCATCATTCAGGTCTGTATAATAACTGATTATAACATGTTATTATACAGACCTGAATGATGGAAGTTTAACTTCTGAAACATGTAGTCTATAATAAAACTCAAGTGGTAAAAAACAAGTGTTTTCTTTAATCATTGTAACATGTCTTACCACAAAGTTAATGCCGAAACAATAAATAAAACATTTTACATGCGTTTGAAAATGTTATAAATAGGCGAAACAATTGTGACAATATTAATTTTTATGTATTTTTTAACAATAAAATACAACTTAGTCGATTCGAGAAATCTGTATTTGATGTAACAATTAATTCATAAATTAAAATGGAGTTCTGCAAGTCAAATGCCAAATCGATAAATAATTACTTATGAACTTAGAAATCTTTAGGTTTAAACAGCAGGAAGCTTCAAAGCCATTCTCCAGTTTAGTAAGAATTTTCTTGAATCTATTTCAAAATTAGCTAAGTAAGTATATGATATAATTCTGGGATTCGTAAAAAGCTAGCATTCTTGGAACTAATACATATATGGTATAATTTTAATTTGACCTTTTGAACCGACGGACACTTGATTGAAGAATTTAAAAATATTTGGTATATTTAAAAAAATATCAAACAATACCTTTTCTTCAAAATGCAAAAACAACACTTTCTGCCCTATAACGGGTAAATATTAAGTAAAAAATATGCCGCTTTTGCTGGGATATAGTACATTTTCTGGGCATTCCGAAAACATGCACAACTGAAAAATTACGATTTTTTTATATATGACGTTGTTGAAAGGAGTGAGCGATATGTAGTTTCCCTAGTAATAACAGAAAATAATCGACCAATTGTCGTATGTGACAACTTTACAGTTCGCTGGAATTTCCCGCGAAGTACTTCCCGCAAGAGTACGTTCATTATGCAAATCGTTACGTTACATCAGCTCTGACTAACTTAGCGAATGAACAGCTTGCCTTCTAGGAAAAAGGCAACATTTGGAACAAGTGCAAAGGGTTACTAATAACAACAGAGTGGGATTTTTTTACTTCTACTTAATTAATTATTTCTGGGAAACACACCCAGCTCCAAGCTGCCTGCGCGTGTCTCCCTTTAGTTAGATCCTTCGTTTGTAGGTACCTGTCAAAAATCTTCTTCCAATATTTAAAAAGGAAAGTATATTTTGCATATTAAAAGCATTGATAACTTTGTGGTATGGTAATAAAACACTCTCCTTATCATTCGTCGTTCACTTTGTGTAATACCACTTTTATAAACACTTATTCGTGACTACCGATTTCGGAAAATCATTCCATCATCAGGTCATTAAAATAAAATAATTACGATTTGACATTTGTGTAATAAGTGCTTATAAAAGTGGTATTACACAAAGTGAACAATGGATAATAAGGAGAGTGTTATGGATAGTATTTATTAGAGTATTTAGTATATAAATTAGTTTTGTTAGGTCAACAGTACCTAGACTAAAATGAAATAGCTACAAGAGAGAGAAAGAAGTTAAATGAATTACAATGAGAATATTTTCAAAAGTTGACTTGCAGTTAAATGTGGTAAAAGTGTGGTAAAAGTCTTTATTAATTGCTGAAATACGCAAAGTGAACGAACGATTACCATACCACAAAATTAACAAAGCATTTTTGATTATTTTTTGACATCTCAACATAGATGAAGAAGAATATGGAAGTCTGAGCATTTCATCCATGTTGAGAAGTCAAAAAATAATATGAAAAATAACTCCTATAATTGGAGGTAATCCAGATTTGTGAACAAGTATTTGGGGACACTCAAAATGTAAACAAAGCTTTTGAGGTACAAAATATTACGTAACTTACAACATTTTGAGCGTGTCCAAACACTTGTTCACAAATCTGGATTATCTTTAATTATAGGAGTATTTTTCATATTATTTTTGACATCTTATCAAAGATGAAGAAGAATATCCGCGTCGATATCGAAGATCAGCCCCATAAATGCCCAGACTTCCATATTCTTCTTCATCTTTGATGAGATGTCAAAAAATATTACGTAACTTGTATTGTAACGTAAGGATGATATAATTTAGGTAGCTGATTGGGCAACCATAATTAGTACGCTAAATGGATTATTTTCGTCAAATAGAAATCAAGTAGAAAGCATCGCACGTACCTGACGAAATGAAATCACGGATTCGGATTGATTTATCTTTAGATTCGTGGTTAGTATTCGACACTTTCCACGGGTTCGTTCACCTCCCTACGTACACTTCTCCGCCACCGCGCACCGTGTGAAAAGCCCGTGTCACGGCTACCAGACCACGGTCGAACTTTCGTCTCTACATTGTAGCTCGATATATTTTACGCGAATATAGACCCCCGCACAAGGACGCTACTACTTAGTAATAAAGTTTATAAAATTAAACAACTTTATTTCAACCACTTTTTTACTATTGGTACACTTTAAAGTGTAAAATAATAAAAGTAATAAAATAATAGGTTAAAGTGTACTAATAATAATAATAAACTGGTTACAACAAAGATCTTTAATTTTAATTTTATAAAATGTGCCATAAAGTATCTGCAAAAAACATTCCAGAAACTTAGTAATAAAAACTAGTGTAGTGATATGTAATATATATATATATATATATATATATATATATATATATATATATATATATATATATATATATATATATATATATAAATATGTATAAACATATATATACACATACCGTAAAGTGGGTATACTTTGCACCATGGGTGATACTTTGCACCACCTTCTGTAAAGATATTGTGGAGCTGGTCATCTCTGATACATGTCATTTTTCATTCTACTTTCTTTTGTTTCTGATAGATGGCACTTCAATCTACTTCTTGGTTTATAGAAGTAACAGTCGGTCGCTATTGCTTCAATGCGTTTTTCCTGTCCGAATGTAAAGAAAGTTTTCTGTCTGAAAATTGTGTCCGAAAAAATCCAGTGTAATCAGTATACTGAAACAAGTTACAATAAGTGAGTGGTCTCTAAATCGTAGGTAGGTAAGCCCTGCTTTTCTCAAATGCTGTATTTTTTAGTTACGTTGTCAAGTTTATGTAAAAATAATATTTTTTTAAGAACTGACTTGTATTGACCACATTTGGGGTAACATTGCACCAGGTGCAAAGTATCCACAAAAGGCCATAGTTAATTAATTTGATGAAAAGTCTTAAAACGGCTAATACAACTTGACATTTTTGCTAAATATCTATAGGTTTTGTGTACTTACTTAATTCCTGATGGTATATTTTTTTCAAAAATCTCAAGAACACACAAACAGCGGCCTTATGCCAGACGATACTGCGATTTTACACCGAAGAGAGTGGAGCAGTGTTTGGAGGCCATTCGAAATGGTACAATCAGTCAAAGAAAGGCTGAAGAAATTTTAAAATCCCCAGAAGGACGATTAACTATAAGCTCAAAGGACCTCCGATATGTGACAAGGGCGAAGAGCAATCCTTCGTAAACTGCATAGTAGACATGAGTGAGTACGGTTTCCCAGTGAGTGTTTTTAACATCCGCTACATTCTTATAGCCTATTTGGATAGATTTGGCAGAAGAATACAAATATTAAAGAACAACGTACCAGGCTCTGAATGGATAAGATCATTTTTGCAAAGACATAAAACCTTGACTGTTGCTAAAACTAGTCAGTTGCTTAATCGGTTGCCATTAAAAGCGTACGACGATGACGTGCGCCAGAGTTTTCAACAGTTTTTGGAAGAAAACAGATTCAACCTAAAGAATTCAGTCTTAAAACGCAGGAAAACGATACCGATAGAACCAGGTAAGAGCATTGCTCACGATCCAAATGTCGAAATGAATGTTGACGAGACACAAATGCTACCTGAACCAACTACATCAATGATCCCATTTTCCGCATCGAAACTTCCAGCATATTTAGCATTAACTGATAACAGTTCACACGGAAGCTTTGAGGAAGAGGGAGAAGAACAAAAACGATGACTGAAACCAGTTATCGTATTTGTTCTTCCGTTTCATTAGGACCAGTAAAAAAGAAGGTGGGAGAATATGTTGTATTTCATTATGAAGGAGAAAAATTTCCGGGACAGATTTTGGAAATAAAGAAAGACAGAGCTGTTAAATCTATGCAGGAGAGTCTCAAATCGTGGAAGTGGCTGATGAAGGATGACTTTCTTCAATATTCTTGGAAGGATGTAGTGGGTTCCATAAAAGAACCGAAAATGCAATCCAAAAGAGGTTTCTTTACCGTCCCGGAACTTGACCATATTTAGACCTAATTTAATTTTAATTCCTATTACCTATGTAGTACGATATGTTTTAATATCCACCTTTTATTTTATATAATTTTGAACCTTCAGTATTGGAAAAAAAGATCATTTTTGTTGGATTTTTCAATATATTTTTTTTTTAAATTTCTATCAAGTGTCTTATTTTTCCATAATTATACAATATTATAATCTGCATTTAGCGAACTGTGAGCCAAAACCCTTCATAAAGTGCAACGAAACTTGTAGGATAGCCTTTACTTTGCATCAATTTGGATTCTAGTACGAAAAGTGTAGAGAAAATATCATGGTGCAAAGTTGTACATTACCCCGGGATACTTTGCACCAAAATATAAATATAAAAAAAAAATACAGGCAAAATAGATAAAAATTTAAAAATGTATCAGACATGTTACAGGTATTTGTGTTATTACATTGCAATAGTTGAAACCTCAGAAAAAGTAAAAAACCTGATCTGAATAGACAATTTTTTGAAAAAATGCAGTATTTTGGTGCAATGTATACCCACTTTACGGTATATATATATATATATATATATATATATATATATATATATATATATATATATATATATATATATATTTATATATATATATATATATATATTTATATATATATATATATATATATATATGTATATATATATATATATATATATATATATATATATATATATATATATATATATATATATATATATATATATATATATATATATCTTCTGCTTCTTCTTTTTTTAGGACTAAGTCCTGTCATTCTCCGGTCCGCTCCTGGGAAATGGAAGACCAGCTATCGTCTAATCGTCAGCTAATTCATCGCGCATGTTGCGTCATTTCAAGTTATTTTTTCTTTTTTTTTGGAATATCGTCACAGATTCTTCGTCTTGGCTTTAGAACTCATGAGACCTGGATTAGATTATTAATTGAAATGTTGTAATGTTGACCGAATGATTTCTGAAACCGTTTTATCCGCATAACGTATGCACATAAAAGTAAAGAAATACTCGTACATTACATATAAAACAAATTATTTAAATCAACAAAAAATCTTAAAGCAATGATGATCACATTACAAGAATATAAAGCGTGAAGTAACATGAACCTTGAGGGTAATTCCAAACCATTAATTTGTAAACAATTTGATCTTTTAAAATTACCCATTATTAACGATGTCTTCGTAGATGTATCTTCAACAGTATTATATTATGATTTTACCTGCAGTTTAGTAATTTACTCTCTCACGTATATTACGTTAATAAAAGATATTTTTGACAGTTAGACAACTTTGATAGTTCAACCTCACACAGATGTATTTTCCATTTGTCTTAAAAGATTATTAAATTGAGTTTTATTTAGAAGGGTATTGGATTTAATTCAGTGTTCCGCAAACTTTTTCTGTTCAAGGTACACCTGCCAAATCAAGAAATTTTAGAGGTACAGCAAAGATAAAAACAAAGTTTATTTAATATGAATTAATTATTAAAATTAATATGATGCGAAAATATGTATTACATATTATGTTTAATGCAAAATCTAAGCTTGTCTAACTGAGCACAGGCAATAAAAATTTTGAGCAATTGTTGCTAAGGCTGCTTTCATCTCTTCGTTGATCTTCCACAGGCGTTCTCTCTTTTTTTAAGCAGTTAGAGTCGAATATCCCATTTTGCACAAGTGACTCGTGGGAATTGGTAAAAGAATTGCAATAACACGCTTTGAAAGCAGTGGGTATTCATTTTTTCTTCTTCTCCGTCTTATTCCTCATTGCTGAGGGTTGTGACCCTTGCAGAAGCAATGACTCTTCTCCAGTTATCCCTTGACTGCGCTGCACGTAGCGCTCCAACCACTGAGGTGCCTGCTGCTGCCTTAATTTGATCGGTCCATCGTGTGGGGATCTTCCTCTCCCTCTCTTTCCCTCCAGGCTATTGATCACAACTAGTCATTCCAGGCTATCCTCGTTGCCACGCGCAACGTGTCCAAAGAACTGGAGAATCCGTCGGGTACAGATATTGGCCAGAGTCAAGCCATCCAAGCGTAGTTTCTGGCGAATGGACTCATTGGTGCGTCTAGCTGTCCATGGAATTCGGAGCATGCGCCTCCAACACCACATTTCGAAGGCATCAATTTAATTTTTTATATGCAGTCAAAAATGTGCTAGATCTCTTGCGGAAAATTTCAGTTTTGATGTCCGATCAGTTTTTAGCTGCATGAATTATTCGTGCTCGTTTGTCGGTATGTGACATTTTTCCGCGGCACACCAACTAATCACCACGGTACACCAGTGTGCCGCGACACACACTTTGCGGAGCACTGATTTAATTAATTAGAGATTATCATTCCAGATGACGCGAGTGGCGACAGTTTCACACACTTTTCGACCTTAAAGCTGCATCATATTAATATTACAAATTATTATTTACCTTCAGAACTTAATGTCATATATTCATTACTGAATGACATTCAGGGGTCAGAAATGAGAATATCTGCTGTGTAAGATAACCTTTTTGAACCGAAATACATAGTACATATTTTCGATTTCATAATATCAAGAGTTTATATTAAAAAATAACCTTAGATTGTCGTAGTATACCTACTTTGAACGATGTTACAGTTATGATGTCATTTACAAAATTATACGCGCTACAGCACATATTATTAAAGCATTACAAAAATATGTAATTAACTTAAAAATTGCTAAGAATTGACGTTTAACTATTGCTTTAAAAAAAAAACAAAAAAATATATTATGTGCAGTGCTTTTTTTCACGTAATGCAGTGAAACGGCGTTCCGGCACATTTTTTCCGAATATATATTTTTTAATATTCAAAATTAAAAAATATATATTTGGAACAAACAATGTTTAAGCTTACGTAATAACAATCTATATTCATTTAATTCGTCAAAATAATAGAAAAAAATCTTAAATTTTATTAAAATGTTATTTGAATATAATTTCTATTAGTAAAAAATTGACATGAAACTAGTACCATGACATTTTTTGTTAAAAAAAAAAACAAATTATAATATTTATGTAAAGGTTTGAAACTTTTATTTTAATATTAAAGACAATAACAGGAAACAACCTTTGATTTACAATTATTATTACTAAGGTGCTCAGTCGAAAAATCTCATCACAAAAACAAATCTATATAAATTCATTTAATGTAAACATCATTTAATATATTATTTATTTCAAACAACAAATAGTCAAAACTAAAATAGACAAGCGTTGCCAGGAGGTTTTTTTTTCGTTTATTTACAAGGTCGATTCACACAAAAAATAACAAATATTATATCTTTCTAAATAAATATTTTGATCACTGTATAAAGAATTTGTATGGCTTTTATTAACCGTTAAAATGTGTAATATTCAAAATATCATCGTATTATTCTACCTTACTATATACCCTTGTAAATTATGTTATATATTTAAACACTAAACACTTACACGACGTGTCGACGAAATAAACTAATTACCTAACTATCACGCTGAATCCTCGCAGGGTAGGCAGAGAGAATAGAACGCCACAAGACTGTCTTTGCATCATTCTTCTTCTCTTCTACGTTCATGCATCTCCTCATTCATACCCGCCGATTATTTCGACTCCTAACCTGCTTTCAAGTTTTTCCCATTGAGTTTTTCTCGGTCTTCGTCTGCTCATTTTTCCAACTATTCAAATAAAATTATGTTAAGGTTATTTTCGATTAAGTCGACTGTATAAATATTTAAAAGTATACATATTTATAGTAACAACATTTAAAGAAATTTTTCTAATAATTTAAGATCATTTTGAAGAATTTCCTTCATCCAAACTATTGTGTATATGGATAGTATTTTCCAGATGACGAAATTTAAATATAATTGTAGTAGTTATTTTAAATAAAATTTGCTGATTACAACTCTGGTAATATTAATAACTAATTATTTAATATTTTTTTTACACAATTATATGTACTATTTTTTTTTAATTCACTAGATAAATTATATATACCTTTTGAAAATATAGCAATGTCCTACAACCAGTGGCGTGCATTTCATTTCGACACATAAGCAGTGCCTACCCAAATGGAATGGAAAAAAATATGGAAAACTGTACTATTAATACGTATCCTCATTTATTTGTTTGCGTCAAAATACGCATTATTGGAGTGTAGAAATGTTTGAAAAAATCTTGTTTTTCTTACTGCCTATCGTGATTAAAAACTATGTGCACGCCACTGCCTACAACTAAGTTCTATATTGCATAACCCTAATTAATCAATAAAAGTGACGTAATAAAAATATATTGATAAGGGAGTTATCAACATTTGATGTGCATTACTGGTGTAGTCAATTATGTTATCTGAATTATTAAGATTAAAAATATACTACTACAAGCATTGTCATAAAAAAAAACTTTATCAATGTATTTCATGGCTATAAAAATATGCCTTTCACGTCGCTGAATTCAGAGTTTTTGAGGATGAACCAATAACAAATAATTATACCGTCATATCTCAATCATTCATTTGTAGAAATATAATTTTGCACAAATAGTATCACGGGTGTTTTATTGTATTAAGGTCCAACTGAATTTACTCTAAGTCCAGGCAACATTTGACGAAATCGATTTTTGTTCTTAAAACCCCATTTTTGTTTTGAAAAATAAGTTTTTTTTTTATAAATAAGTATGAAAATATTGAAAAGAAAAGAGTTAATGAGAGGTAGAGTTTAAAAAAAAAAATTTTTCAACATACGAGTATATATCGTAGTCATACAGGAGAAAGTGACCAAGTGCATTTTTTACAAAAACTCGATCATTGACTATTTGATCTATCTTACTAGCTTAATATTGCCCTGAAAAAAAACCCAAAGGATATTAAACTTGAAAGTATGATATATTGACTTGTTAAAAATTACTAACTGCATTGATGTTTATTTTCTTGCCAGGCAAAAGTGACTTAAATGGCCCTCCTGAACATTTTACGTTTCGTTAGTTGGTCTCCTGTATGACTACGATATTCTAAAAAAAAACAATAAAACTTATCAGTTTATATTAAGACTTGAAGTTGGAAGCATAGGTTCCGAAACTAGTCGTTAAAATAAAATAAATATAACTCAAGTGGTAAAAAAAGTGCTTTCTTTTAAATTTCATGATGTCTTACCAGTAAGTGAAAGCCGAAACAATAAAAAAATCGTAGTAACAACAAATCCAGCTAACAATTAAGTTTTTTTTTTTTAATTATTGTAATATTTCTTAAAAAAGGCTTAGTATTTTTTGCGCATTTAAAAAACAGCGTATCAGATGCTTCTATTTTGAATAATCTATTAAATTGATACACGAATAATTCTGCTGTCAAGGTTAACTAATTATCATTATCATTATCGTTAACACGTGTTCCCAAAATGATTAATAAATACTACACACAACATTTTGATTGTGTTCAAATACTTTTTCTCAAATCTTGTTTTCCTTTACTCGGAGTTATTTTCACTTTTTTTTACATCTCAACATAGATGAAGAAGAATACGAAATTCTGGGTTTTACGGGGCTTATGACCTAAGAGGTCACTTTCCCTATAAGCCCTTTATACCCGGAGTTCCATATTCTTCTTCAACTTTGTTAAGATGTCAACAAATATAATACTTAACATTCAATTTGTTGTGCTATCCATCTCAAGGCATAGGTTTAAAATGAATATTATTAAATTTCCCGGGTTTACAGAACCAGTTTGATGATGTCCGTAACTACGAAACCCGGTTACTGTTCAAATAAAATATGTTTAGAAAAAAAACTACATGGTTGTTATTTTATTTTGTGTATAAAATGCAGTTCCGCCAAGAAATTTCCCTTAAAACTTAAAATCGATTTTAATAATTACTTACCAAATGACTGATATGATGACGTCGGCAAATACGAAACCCGGTCACTAGTCAAGTAAAATGGAGAAAAAAAACTATATAAGTATGTAGATGTTATTTTATCAATTTTAGTAATTGATTCGGCAGTCACTTTGTTGTAAAATCTATCCATTTTTAATTTAAGCTTTAATTGGTAAATATTACATAAAATGCAGTTGCACCAAGAAATATCAGAAATTAAGAAAACTAAATTTAATTTGAATAATTTGTTGGCTTAGCTACACAACATTTAACTAATATTCTAGTTAAGATACTAGGAAAAAATTACACAATTTTCTGCTTTAGTGCATCGCCCATTGAATTCGTCGCACTGAAAAAGTTCAAATTGCGAAATTCAAATGGACCAAAATGTTGTTCAGTCATCTTTAGTTAGAAATGCCAGTGAACCCGTGACGATAGCGTCATGAATCGAAATTGTGGTAATCGATAAAAAAAAATGTAAATAGTCATACTGTTCGGATAAGGGAAATACTGCTTTAAAATTAAGGGGGTATTCGCTAACACAGAATTTATTCCACCGGAGACCACCGGTGAGGTCACATGTCTGTTCAAGCCCATAGAATGTTAATATATTGGATTTTTGTTTTTGTTTTTTAGAATATATACAGAAAAAGTATTTTTTAACTTCTTACCTTTCAATAACTCTTTTTTAACACCATATAATTATTTCAAAGAAAAACGGTGTTTTTCTTTGAATTGTTGGGTTTTATTTTGGATATATTACTTAACAATTCATTTGTATATATCTAGTGAGATAGAAATGGATTTAATGGCACACAAATCCCTAGATGTTTTCGAGAAACTATGTTTTATCCATTGCTATATCCGGGGTTATCAATACAATAAAGTAGATTGCTGATTTATTTGAAAGAAATATCGAATACAACATATTGAGTGTGTCCAAATACTTGCTCACAAATCTCATTAATTTTCATCTCACCAATCGATGTACCTAATGAAGTTTTAGTGATTCAAGAACAAGGTTTCTAAATTGGTTCATATGTATTATATATAGAACTTCCAAGAATTTGAGTAGTGTGGTTGTCAATAACGGGTAGAATTGGTGAATGTTACACGTGTGTAAATAGATTACTTAAACCAGCATTTGACGGTCGTCAGCCCTGTAAATGCCCAGACTTCCATACTTCTTCTTCATCTTTGATGAGATGTCAAAAAATAATATGAAATATCGAATACACTAAGGAAATAACAAGGAAATTCCTTTGAAGAAATTATTACCAATGAAATGTAAAATCAGATACTCTCTTTAAGAAATACGAGACCAAGAAAACATGGAAAACCCATCAGTTTAATCCAATTTGGGGAAAACACCGTCGTAGATCGAATAAGACTCACTCGAACTAAATATTAACATAAAATTTATAAGTGGCTTTGTTTTGAGTAATATACTTACGTTGGAGACAAGAAAACCTTGACAAAGAATTAGTTCAAACAACTGTCGCCCTAAATCCGATCAAATCGTTGAGTGTAATCGATACCTACTTAGACTTACATAGGCACATAATGCTCGATGCAAGGATTGCTTGTCAAAATTACGAATGAAAATAATTTTGTACAAATTAAAAAAAAATAATCAAAGATATATTTACAACAAAAACAAAACAGTTGTACTTAGTTCTGAGCATAGTGCAAGAAAACATCTATATTATTACAGTAAAATAAACAGAGATGACATTTTTAAACATATATTTCTGATTTAAAATGAGGATGAAGAATAAAAAAAAGCAAAATAAGAGAAAAAATATATACATTTTATACTTATGAAATAATAAAATAATATTTTTTTTTAAACTATCAAACATTAACTGCAATTATTTCTGTCAGAAAAATAAATCATGGCAAAAAACACTCTCCTTATCATTCATCGTTTACATTGTGTAATACCATTTTTATTTATAAAAGTGGTATTACACAAAGTGAACGATAAATGATAAGGAGAGTGTTATATTACCATACCACAATGTTAACAATGCTTTTAATACACAAAAAAATATCTTCTAACATGCCAAATAAATAAATTATTTCGAATGTCGATATCCAGCATATGTTAGCGGTATTTTTTTGTGCCGAGACGCAAGTTTATAATCACTTAGGCACTAGGGAATAGCAAAAAACCCAAATACAATTATAACAAAACTAATAAATACAAAAACCTCGCAATTATGAGTAATAAATACGGTATTTCAGACCAACCTTCCACGTGGTTCGTTGACTAATGTTTAACTGTATCCGACTAAAAAGCCGACCAAAACCAGTAGAATGTATCCACAGAAAAAAAACTTGTTTGCGAATCGTGTTGACGAAGTTTCGGACACATAACAAAAATTTACGTTCATAGTAGATAAGTACCTAGTAGAACGTACCTACTCGTATGAGAAAAAAGTAACATATGCAAATAATTATATATATTGTACACGAATAACAGCATTTTGTAGGCGCTGATTAGTGCTGCCCTAACCTGACGATCGTATATCCCATGTCCCATAATGAGAAATAGAAATTACTCATCGGGAATATTATATGTATATATGATTTATGTATGTAATATGTTTTGAAATAAATAAATATTTTTACCCGCTGGCAAAAAGAAACGCTGACCCAATATACGATAAATCGCAACTTTATTTTCTTTAAGGCCAATATTCGTCGCAAATTAACTTCTTCAAAATCCAGATGACATTTTACGTAATTGATTTTTTAAACACCGCTTTTTGCTTTGAAAAAATAAGTTTTTCTTCGAAATAATAATATGGTTTTGAAAAGAAAAGAGTTATTGATAGGTAAGGAGTTAAAAAAAGTTGTATAAATATTTTTTCTATATTTATATTCTTAAAGACAAACAAAAATCCAATATACGTTCTTTTAAAAACGTCTTCGGCGGTTGGACGGCGAATTGTTTTTGCAAATATCCCCTTAACGAAAATAGCGCCTTATAAATTATCTAAAATTATAATTTTAATTTTGTCCGCCTCCGTGGTGTAATGGTCAGCGTGTTTAGCTACCGTGCTGGAGGTCCCGGGTTCGATTCCCAGGGGGGGTGAAAATAAATATTGGTGATTTTGCACTGTAATATTTATTTAATATTACCCTGGACTGGTTCCTGAAGCGCAAGACTGATCACCTTGACTTCATGTAAGTAATGATCAAGAAAACACTGCGTCAATTCGATGCAGTGCCCTATGCACCATTGGGTGCGGATAAGGGTTATGAGTAAATAATAATTTTAATTGAAACTTTCAATTATTTATAAGTAACATAAGAACAAAAGTACGTATACAGAATCTAATAAATTATTTTTTTGTTTATGCGTACTCTTTTTTCAGTTAATTAGTCATTAGACATTTCTGACGTTAGACCAAGGACTAACGTAGATGCAGGTAAGTGCATCCAACCTCAACAAACTATGTTGATTTTATTGTATTATTAACAATAAAAAACGAACAACATCCAACGATTGGATTCGGGTATAATTTGGTTTTCAACTTGTTCTATTTTTCCACTTAGCAATATATTCAACTAGAACTGTAATTCGTTATGATTCGTAGGAGGCAAATAAATTAATAGGTATGTTATCATTATCATTTATTTCTTGTTGACATGACTCACAAAACGATAAAGAATTTATATTATTATTATCATTATTATTCATCGAATATTTTATATATATATATATATATATATATATATATATATATATATATATATATATATATATATATATATATATATATATATATATATATATATTTATATAAATATGTATATATATATATTTATATATATATATATATATATATATATATATATATATATATATATATATATATATATATATATATATATATATATATATATATATATATATATAAATTAAGAATGAATAAGGATGTCTTGATATTTATTGGGCTTACAGTATGTCATTGGTTGGTGTAAGCGAACGTTTTATACTGTGCGTAATATTAACCAATCTACCTGTGATTAAATACCACATTACTTTGATTTTAAGATCTTCTATATATTACATGCTACAAGAAACAAACCACGTGCCAGTTCAAAGTGCCATCTGTTGAAATTGTTATGTTATATTACCGAAACCTTTATTTATACATATAGGACTAAAGCTATTTATATTATAATATTTTGGACCACTGACGCGCTGTATGAATTAAGGGGCAGACGAATAGCGGGATTTCACAGTAATTAGCATAAAGATGAATATTCCATTTGACATACTTCTGATTAAAGCGAATTTTCACTCCAAAACAACAGATTCACACATTTATGGGATTAATCTTTTAAAAGATCCCAGAAGTACGCAAAATTATTTCTGCAATTAAATAAAAAACCCCACCGTCTAATCAAGAAACATTTTTTAATACCAATATGCACATTATTCAAAGGGCGATCACGGAGTTTGCGGCAGAGTTGGGTTGTGTGATTACAGAATCGTGTGAACTTTTCACTATCCCACGCTGTAAATTCAGGTTCTCAGATCTTAACCAAATATAACAAAAATAATTATGTGTAATTTTGGGGTGGATCCACGGAGATTTCTAGCATTTCATGGAAAATCTACTTTCTTTTGGTGGGAAGGTACCGAGGATTTCTGCATGACACAAGAAATAATACATGACCTCCCATGATTTTCGGCCCGTCAGGGTGTGCTGCAATGAACAATGCCTGCGGTCAGTAATTAGCGAATTGGCGGATAGATGTCAGACAAAATCATATCCTTTCCTGGGAACTTTTGCGACTTCTTACCCGATCTTACTGCCCATCTTCCATTATTTATTTTTGCTGTGGTGTAGTTGTGTAGGCGCTCGACTGCGAAACAAACGTCGTGGGTTCGATTCTCCGCAAATTGCAAAATAAACTCAAAGCCTTTTAAAGTAGAGGCTTTGCAGGTTATTTCTTTAAGATTATACAAACATATTAAATATACAAACATAAATAACAAAGAATTACCTGATAAGTAATTAGTAATTTTAATTTTGAATAATTTAAATAGCTCCGTTTTCGTTAAATATTACTCCAAGGGTGCTTTGCTGTGATATTATACATGATACACGTACATTGTTTATTCTTGGACAAAACCGGAGCTTTTTTTTTTAACAAAAAAGGTCCCGGGATTCACTTCCTGTCAAGCTTTTAAATAAAATAAAATATATTAAAATATCATTAAAATATTACAATACCATATTACCACAGTACATATTTTATCATTTCGACGAATAATATAAATTTGGATTGCAATTACGTTAGTGCAAACGCTGGTTCATCTAATTTCTAATTGATTGTAAAAAAATTCAAAAATATATCCGTGAAAAAAGGTGCCGTAACGCCGTAACGCCGTTCCGCAGCGTTACATGAAAAAAAGCCCTGGACAAAACAATAATAAAAGTTACGTCGAAAGTTTAGGTTTCTTTTGATACAGTGTCACATAGAACTTTCACATTATTTTGGGTTATAAGAAGGTATCAGTGCAAGCAGAATAAGTAGATACCAGCATAATTAAATCCACTTAACCAAATGTTGTATGTATGAGATATAAATATGTGGCTAAGCAAATATCTAAAATAGAAGTCCAATCTCCGTGTTTTTAAAATGTCTAATACATTAGGCTGAAAAAGAAAAAAGGGCAAGTGATCCACTAATGTTTTTTTGTCTATATATTTTTAGTAGATATATACTTACATGATCTTGGGGCGAATGTCTTTCATTGCCTCTTGACTGAAAAAAATATCAGCAATGAAAAACATGTTCGATTCCGTTATTTTCGAAGAAAAACTTTAAAAAGCTCCCCTTTCACTTGTATAAGTTAAAATTCCCGATTCTTGTCAAAATATCCTTAGTATGTCAACTCGAACGGGTAGGGAATGAACGGTAAAACAAATTTATAAAGCGAATGTCGCTTAAAAAAAAAGCAGAGAAAGACCGAGGAAAACTTGACACGATCAAGTATATCAAACACTTGAATGCGGCCGGGTCAGGAGTTGAAATAATCAGAGGGTAAATATGAGAGGATGCATGAATGTTTAAGAGGCGAAGAATGTTTGCAAAAACAGAGTGATATGGCGTTTTATTCTCTCCGCATACCCCGGCGGAGACGTATCGTGGTGATTAGTTAGTTTGTAAATAATTAACGTTTCTTGTAGGTACATTGAAAAATATTTCAAATGAATTATAACACTCTGGCAATCGACATCAAACAACAGCATACGTTGATGTGATACGACGGAATGCTTTATTGAAATGCGATCATTTAGGATGAAGTTGCAGCGAATGCATTTGTGTACTTGATTTTTATAGATAAAATAATGTGTTAACGTTTGGTAATAGTAGATATTAAAGTGAGACCAGATTTAAAAAAAATGTGGTATGGGAAATCGCAGTGAAAATGCCCAACAACGAAATTAATGGAAAATCTTAAAAAATTCAAAATAAACCTGGATTTAGACAAGCGATCGCCCATGGTAGCTCGTGAGCTACCGGTAGCTCGCCGTGGGTTTTTCGGTGGCTCGCATAGAATATAAATTTTTCCCAGTAAATTTTATTATTAAATATAGAAACAGACTCACAGATTTACATCTTGATAACTGCATTCGGATGGCAGTGACAAGGTACTCGCCGTGAATTGAAAACATTATGGAGGAAAGTGAATGCCAATCTTTTCACTAATTATTTTGACTCGTTATTTTTGATACTAATTTTTAATCAAACCTATTTTCAATTATTATATTGTTTTTAAAAAAATGCTTCAAGTACGTATTTCATATTTGACTGTTAACCTGATGTTCTTATTTATTTAAACTTATATAAAAATATTATGTATTGTACGATAAGGGCCGATAACAAACTATAAAGAGTGAATTTGTATAGGTAGCTCACCAAACAAGTTCAATTTCTGAAAGTATCTCACATCCTTACTGAGTTTGGAGACCACTGCTTTAGACTGTTTCCTTGAATTTGTTTCCTTGAACTGTTTCCCAATTTAGCACTCGAAATCTCTGGTATAGTCGGGTGAAAGCACTGGTAATTTATTTTAATATATATATATATATATATATATATATATATATATATATATATATATATATATATATATATATATATATATATATATATATATATATATATATATATATATATATATATATATATATATATATATATATATATATATATATATATATATATATATATATATATATATATATATATATATATATATATATATATATATATATATATATATATATATATATATATATATATATATATATAAATATATAAATATATATATATATATATATATATATATATATATATATATATATATATATATATATATATATATATATATATATATATATATATATATATATATATATATATATATATATATATATATATATATGCAAATCTATAAATAAAAATTCTTAAGTTTTGTATGTAATTAGAAAGGAACCGAGCTCTTGGCGACCAAAGCCTTGACATTAGCGAAGAAAGATTTAAAAATATCTTTAAGTGAAATTTATTACTTCTATGTAGCGTTACGCCGACCACCATGCTAATTTGCATACCTACTTGACCGACCTAGAGTTTTTTTTTAATACATCCATATTTTATGAGATATTTCAATACAGGTGGCACTGATTTTAAAGATAAAATTACTGATCTTAATATTTTTTAAGGTATTCTTTGACTTTTATATTTTTTATTGATTTGGCATTATTTTTATGGAATTACATGATTATTTAAATAGAAAAATTTAACACTTGCATAAGACCACATTTGAGTTAATAAATGTAAACACGAGGCTGTAAATAAAAAAAAAAACATGAATACTTCTCTTTTAAATAAATAAAAATAAATTTATTTGTGTAAAAATAAGTAATAAATAATAATAAAAAAAACAAACGAGGAATACAATATGCATACTCTTACTATTTACATCAAAAATATTACACGAGATGTATTGAATAAAAATATGCAAGTACATAAGTATGGTCGAACATTCCGTTCCATGTGAGAGTACTTACATTGTAAATAATATGGAGAAATATTTACGGAATTATGACCCGTATTTTTATCGTTAGAGAGTTTAAAATCGTTTTAACCGCGTGATTAGAGATTATTTTAATACGTACCGTAATTCGGTTCGACGTTCGACCGTTTAGCGGTGAAGGAGACTGTAAGGTAAATTTCCCTTTCCCATACGATTCAAGTATCGTTAAAAACGTGATTACGAGCGTGACTGATCAGTACAGACAACCAAAGTGAGACAAGTAATGATTGAAAATGAACAGAAACACAAGTTTTTCTCATATTTTCGAATATTGATCATATCCAACATCAAGCCGATTCCCAATTATTATTTATGTATTATTAGTTCTATTTACAATTTTTTTCTACTATTTTCTTCTACTATTTATGAACGTCTCGCTAGAGAGAACCCGTGACGAGAGACGTTCATTTACATAATAAAGAAAATATTATTTCAATTTTATAAATACTACAACAAAAAATAAAAATGAAGTTATATTATCAAAATAAGTATAGTTAGTACAGTGGGAAATTTTTAAATATGCAACAATAATAAATATTTTAATTGGCTATCATTTACAGCATCGATTGAGGTTTACAAGAAAGAATGCCTAATTAAGTGTTAATAATAAATAACAGTAAAAAAACCGATTTCACATCAATAGACCTAGTTTTCTTAGTTCTAATTTTATTATATCAATGCCCTATTGAATAGGGCCTATTCGATAGATTTATACGCAAAACCTTATCAAACCTGACAAATGAAACGTAGAATATACCCGATATTAAAGTTTCCCACTGAAACAATGATGACACCGAAAAAAAATTATCAGTTACAATAAAAATACTTTATTTTAAATTTTGAGGCCCGAGCAAGTCATCAAAATGAAAATAAATCACACAATTATATATACATCTCACCTCTCAGCAAAGCACACAAATCACAATTGACACACGTTATGGTAACGTATAAAGATCCAAAACACATAAATAATAAAAAATAACACGTACCTCTTTATCATTCATCGTTCACTTTGTGTAATATCGTAAGTGGTATTACACAAAGTGAACGATGAATCATAAGGAGTGTTATATTACCATACCACAAAGTTCACTATGCTTTTAATCTACAATGATCTGAAGTAAATCGTTCTATTATATTTATTATTATTATCTGTTTTTTCCCGATTTTAACGGTCTAAAGCAAAATGAAAGAAACATTACGTCCAGCTATCAAAGATTCTCAGACAGTATGGGGAAAGGAAAAACACAGTCGACGCATCTTATTTCAATGGCGGCTGTAACTGGATAATTATTAACAACAAATGACTGTAATTAACATAATAAGTAATAACCATTAAACATCAAATTGAATTTGAGAAGCGAAAACTTAAACAGGTAATTTAAGAAACGATGAAAAGTTCGTTAATACGAATTTAATGAAATGACCAAGGTTTTAATACTATAATTTTGTTAGATAAGGCAGCTAATGGGTGCTTTGATGGTATATAATTCTGCATCAGACATACTTAAATGCGGCTATTGTTGTGAAGTTTTAAGAGTTAGGTGAAACTGTTTATAAAAATCAAAATAAACTTACCGATAGGGCTGATAACCATTCTTGGACAAATATAAATATAATATGTTTGTAATATAAATATATTTCTGAAATCGAAATGAAATCTTGAATTTTCCATCTCAATCTTATTTTCATTCAAACCCTTACTATCCGCACCCCAATGGTGCATAGGGCACTGCATCATACAATGGCAGTGTTATCTTGATCGTTAACACACGAAGGAAAGGTGATCAGCCCTCCGCTTCAGGTACCAGTCCAGGGAAATATGGAATAAATATTAGAGTAAAAAAATCACTTATATTTATTTGACCCCCCTGGGGATCGAACCCGGGACCTCCAAAACGGTAGCCGGGCGTGCTGACCATTATACTACGGAGGCGGACAATCTTATATCTTCTAGCTTCAATCTTATAGCTTAGTTTAATTTCGTTATTAATTTTTATTTCTTATTTTTATTTCATTACTTTTTATTGTATTATAACTACCCTTTTTTACGACCAAATTTCTATTCTTTCTTTATATGTGTATTTAAACTGCGCCTTGACTTGTATTTTTTTGTTTTTTTTTCTCAATGTTAAAGGTTTCATCTAAATGATGAAAAACATTTAAACGATTTGTATTGCACTGTATTTCATTTAATGTTATGTGTTTTTCATCGTTTGTGAACCATACATAAATAAATAAATAAATATAGTGTGTCGCTTAGGGTTTTAAGGTAGTATTCGAGTGCAATAAATAAAATATTTTAAATTTAATTTTAACAATAATAGTGGTATTAACTAAGTAAAATTCAAATTTAAAATGGATAGATTTTAACCATAAATTGAGTGTTATATTACCATACCACAAAGTCAACAATGCTTTTAATATTTAAAATATGTTATGGTTATGCTCATGACCAGTCAACATAACTTTTTTATTAAAATTGTTTTTTTACATCTCGAGATGAAGACGAATATAAAAATGTCTGGGCATTTACGGGGCTGACGACCGTCATAGGCTGGTTTAAGTGGTTACTTTACACACGTGTAACATTCAGCAATTCTACCCATTATTGACAACCACACTACTCAAATTCTTGGAAGTTCTATATATATGAACCAACTTTGAAACATTATTCTTGAATCACTAGAACTTCACTAGAGACATCTATTGGTGAGATGAAAATAAGCTTTTTATTAAGCAGAAACTATTTTATTAGTATGTGAGGTCACGTGTGTAAAGCGATCACTTAAACCAGCCTATGAAGGTTGTCAGCCCCGTAAATGCCCAGACTTCCATATTCTTCTTCGATAAATGTCAAAAAACAATATGAAAATAACTCCTGTAATTGGAGATAATCCAGATTTTGTGAACAAGTATTTGGACACACTCAAAATGTTGTAAACTTTTATTAGTTAAGTAGTCATGTACATTAGCGTATTGTCAATACTTCATTTCATGAATACTAAAAACATGTTTTTAAATACATGGGATCATATCTACTTAACGAAGTTATAGTGCTTCAGATGTCACTGTTTGTCACTAAGCCCTCCAGCTGGGAACAATCGATATAAACAAAATACCAAATAGGGGTTATTATCCCTGAGCAAACCCCAATTCGTTCATTCATAGAGTACCCCTCGACTTCATTCACTAATTAGAACGACCTACAGCAGGGATGGCGAACATTTTAGAGCCTGAGTGCCAAAATTTTTATTTCAATGTAATAGTAAGTCGCGTGCCATTTGCCATGGGAATTAAATTTCATCAAAGGTGTGCGTTACTTCTTATTTTTTAAATAAACGAACCATTAATAAATCAGAAAAATAATAAAGTTTACAACATTTTGAGTGTGTCCAAACACTTGTTCACAAAATCTGGATTATTTCCAATTACAGGAGTTATTTTCATATTATTTTTTGACATCTCATCAAAGATGTAGAAGATTATTAAGAAGTTATTTTTCTTCATCTTTGATGAGATGTAAAAAATAATGAAATGAAAATAATTAAGTACTCATTAATGGGAAAATAAAATAAAAAAATAAAAATCGACCTAATTAAAAAATACTGTTTTTTACAACAACATAAAAACACCGCACGGGAATTTAACAATGCGATCTATTTATGCACGAATGTCGTTTCCGTTTCCGTCGTTTGCGAAACCATTTATAAACGAAGAAAATACGCATGGTTATTTTAATATGTTTTGAATTTAGGCTTTGTACTGACATTTCTTGGTGGAACTGCATTTTATAGAAAAAAATAACAACTATGTAATTTTTCCACATGAATTTTATTTGTCCAGCAACCGGGTTTCGTCGTAACCTACATCATCAGACTTGTGTGAAGCAAGACAAAATTCTATGTTAAATACACAAGAAGGCAGGGGTTGAAAAACAATGATTTTAAATATTCAATTTATATTCATTTTATCTGAAAAAATATATTGAATTGATGATGTCGGTTACGATGAAATCGGTTGCTGGTCAAATAAAATTCATGTGGAAAAAAATACACAAGTAGTTGTTATTTTATATTATGTTTTGAATTTTTTATACAATTTCTAAATCTTTTTTTTTTGTATAACCACTTTTTTATTTTTCTTGTACTATTCTCTAACTGGCACGCATGCCATAGGTTCGCCATCCATGACCTACAGAAAATTCATAGAATATAACATAATAACGCACTGGGATGCATTGAAGTATCAGTTTGTCCGTATGGGTGCGATTTTATGCAGGCGACCTGTAAAATAAACTTAACATCGCGTGAACTGCGTGTAAAATATCTCGTTATTTCACACCAAATTCCTCGTTTTTTTAAATTATGGTGAACTTATGCGGGTAGCTTTTAAGGCCCAGCATTCGTTAAGTCGCATTCATTCCGCCGGAGAGGTCACATGTCTTTTCACGCTCGATTTTTAAAGAACCTATTTTTTTTTAATATGTACCTATTTTCTTTAGAATATATTTGGAATTTTTTTTAACTACCTACCAATTAATAAATCTTTTATTTTCAAAACCATATAATTATTTCGAAGAAAAACTTATTTTTGCAATGCGAAAACGGCGTTTTAAGAAAAAAATCAATTAAGTAAAATGTTAGCTGGGTTTAGAGAGAAATGAGTTTTTTTAATTACCTAACGTCCATGTGACTCTGAAATCTAGCTACGGCTTATGCAACACCGCTTATAATGGCCCTAATCAGGCTTAAACTTTTTAAGTTTAATAGCCTATGCCTACTCTTGAGTGGATTTACTCTTTATGTTTAAAGTTACTATAATTTCACGTAATTCATGAGTGAAAACACCTGCTATCTCGCTAGAGGCATGAAGAAAATTGAGTTGCGACTTAACGAATGCTGGGCCTTAATACGAGTATATATTTATTTTTTAATGCGGGCCTTTTTTCAATGTATTTTTAAAACATAAAAAATAAGTAATTGTAAAAAAATATGTTGTTTTTGTGATAAAAATAAAAGGAGACTATAATCACTACATAAAATAATTATAAACTGTCGTAGTCACTTTTATTTGACAAAAACGGACTGCCGGACGGTAAAATTCCGTGTAGTGCACAAGCGCCCAAAGGGGTGGAGGTCCAAACCAAACGTTACATTTCCATTATAAATAATTTTAATTAAAGAGGAATTCAAGCTTGTAAAATTGTTAATTTTTGGTGCGATTTAATGATTTCGTATTGGTTTAACACAGGATTAGTCACGTTTTGTCACAACTTTAATTAAGATTTCGATAGAATACAGTAAACAGAACAGATTTGCATTTAAAGGATTTTTGTCCAATATTTGAAATGTAACATTTTGGTGAGGACCTCCACAATCATTCTCATGATATTATTATTGGCGTTATTATTGGCTTATAAATTAATATGAAAAATCATCAGACTATCGGTAACATTTTATTGAAATCTGAAGAAGTAAGGGAGATATTAAGCTTCAAACTTTAGACAATTCAATAAAATGAAAAACGGACATCGCTATACGTCATCAAATTTTACGTCATCGGGTGTGTTATGGGGCGTATCCCTTTATGTATCTGCTTTATAAAGCTGACATAGTAGTAGTGTGGATTCGTTTCTGTGACGTCATTCGTTACTCAAATTTTACGTCATGGGGTGTATTATAGAGCGTATCCCTTTACGTATCTGCTTTATAAATCGGTCATAGTAGTAGTGTGGATTCGTTTTCGTGACGTCATTCGTTACCGACTTACGAAAACAACGTTTTTACGAATGCGAATATTGCATATGAAAATGATGAATGAAAATATTAATTATATCGGCTGTTATAAACACAAAACAAGTCTTAAACAATCCTTTATAGGTTGAGTATGTTATATTAGATATTCCTCCCGAGTGATAAATGCCCTATTAGATTATAACATGCAGATTCACGCTTTGTTCGTAGTCACTGCGAGTAGGTGGGTGAGAGTTGGGGTGGAAAAAAACAAGAATTGAAACCGAGTCTAAATTATTGGCTTCTCGACATTACCAGCATCCTGTACATATAGGCATTTGTATCTAGAATCAGTTTCAGGTTTGTCCAGTTGGACTGGCGTGGTGAGCGTGTACCGACGAGTATGTAAGTATGTGTAATGCACATATACATATACACACTACACCCATTATACGCTTAGACAAGCACCTAAAACCGAACAGGGTGATTATCGACTATCCAAAAATTTATAATTTATATATTAAATGTTAAATTTAACACTGATTTTTTGAGTCTACTAAGTTGTATTTCATTGTTAAAAAAATACATAAAATTAAAGTTAGCATTTATAAAGTTTACTAACTTATTTCTTATTAAATATTTTAAGAAGAAAAAAGTTATAATAGAAGCGAGCAAATGATAGGTATTTGATACTCGATAATTCATTTTTTTAGGACTACGACCCGACTCATTTATTTTAAATTTTAAAGTTATAACCATATAATTCCCAAGTAAAAAAATTGTAGTAATAAAACCGTAGTATTGTCGGGTTGTGATCCCGTGGTTAGTGTCGCGGACTCTTGAGTCAGAGTTTCTCGGTTCGAATCCACTCTTATATACTATGAAATAAACTGTAAGACTCTCACTATCACTCTAAAATAGTATGAAATTGAAGTATTTTTGTGAATAAAAAATTACAAATATTTCTCTTTTTACTTAAAAAAAATATACATATGAAAATACTACGTTTCTATGATCTTTAATTACATTACGTAAAAGTGACATTACGTAAATCGCGATATTTAAAAAATGGAAACATGATATTTCCATACAGTCGCGAGTAACACATTAGCTCACCGATTTAAGGCCCAGCATTCGTTGAGTAGCAACATGATTTTCTCTAAATCCAGGTAACACTTTACGTAATTGAGTTTTTATCTTAAAACACCTTTATAGATATATCTAGTGAAGTTCTAGTGATTCAAGGACAGTGTTTCTAAATTGGTTCATATACATACAACATCCAAAAATTAGAGTATTGTGGTTGTTAACAATGAGTAGAATTGGTGAATGTTACACGTGTGTAAAGTGATCACATAAACCAGCCTATGACGGTCGTCAGCCTCGTAAATGCCCAGACTTCCATATTCTTCTTCATCTTTGATGAGATATCAAAAGATAATATGAAATATCGAATACACTAAGGAAATAGGAATGTTACACACGTGTAACATTCATCAATTCCACCCATTATTGACAACCACACTACTCAAATATTTGGAAGTTCTATATACATGAACCAATTTCAAAACGTTGTTCTTTAATCGCAAGAACTTCACTAGAGACATCTATTGGTGAGATGAAAAGAAGCTTTTTATTGAGCAAAAACTCTTTTATTAGTATGTGAGGTCCATAATAACATAAATGTCCAGACTTCCATATCTTTGATGAGATGTCAAAAAATAATATGAAAAATAACTCCTATAATGGAGACAATCCAGATTTGTGAATATGTATTTGGACACACTCAAAATGTTGAAAGAGTAACTAAATTCAAGCACATTAAGTGTGTGTGTGTCTTTATATTATTTAGTTTCCTATCACCCTGTACCTACATATAATAGTCTCATCTTCCCGTGGTCCTTTCCTTCTCTTGCGAGTCAACTGGCCGCCCATTGACGCCTGACGAGAAATTATGATTTATAAATGTGAAAGTGAAAAAATTCCTCTGGATACAACGGCGTGAGAAACTGGCCTTTTTGAACGTTTCTAAACAAGTCTTTCATCGCCCGATGGTGCATAGGGCACTACATCGTTATTATAATAGTAAGATATCAGTCAGGGATCAAATCGACGGCCCCTACGTAAAGTACTCTATCTGCAAATCTGTTACTTTACAGGAGAGCTTAGAAGATTTTACAACGTATTTTTATTTTATCTGAAATTAATCAAATAAAAATTAACGGTTTTATATGAAATTCTAAACGAATATTATACCATCCAAGACATGATGAAATAATGTATTAAATCGTTTTAAAAAATTTATGTTATGTCAAAATTAAGTAGTTAGCGTTTTTGGAGTTCAGTTCATTTCGAAAATTCGATGTAGATAGCGTCTTATACGCCTGAAAACTAGGCGTAATTTATTATATTTTTTTATTTGTTTATATTTGTAGATAACAGTCAGTAGATAACATACACCAAATATCTCAAAATTGACAAAAATGTAGTTAGAGCACTTTACGCAGGGCACGTCGAAATAATACTGCACAGAAGGATATTTGTGTAGTTATATTTTCTCATTTGTTTCAATTAAACATGTTTCTTATGTTTTTTACATACCTTTTTACAACAACGGTTATTTTTTTATATTTTATATTTCACCCTGTGTTAGTTCTGTTATTTTTTTTACTTCTTTTAAACTTTTTATTTGTGTTTCAGTCTTCTAAAACTCTAATCCCATTTCCAAAAAATAAAAATAAAAATTACTCACCATGAGTGTTATATATATGACTTATGTTTTAAAATAAATAAATAAATATTTGGGTTATTTAAAAGAAATATCGTCTAACGAATGTCGACATTCGTTTGAAAATGCCATAACTAGGCGATTTTTTTTGTGTTTTTTAACAATAAAATACAACTTAGTACTAAAAAAACTGTGTTGGATTTAACAATTATAACATAGATTAATATGTAGTTCTACAAATTAAACGCCAAATCAATAAATAAAAATATATGTAATTTACGTAGTTAATTAGAGGCTTTTGTTTTTTGCCAACAAGACAGTAAAAATCAAAATAAATAAATGTCGTTTGTTTTAGACAGCATACGAAACATCCTTGTTTACGATAATTATATTTAATATTTTATATTTTATAATCATCCATCTACAGAAATATTTGAGGTTGCATTAGAACAGCGGTCGGGGAACTTTTTTTACCATTACCCCAAAATATTTTTGCTATTACTACTTCTACCATCACGCCATTTCCCTGCAAGGGTAGGCAGAGAGGATGGAACGCCACACGCCTCTGTCCTGACATACACTCCTCGCCTCCTTCACATCCATAGATCTAGTCACACATGCCCTCCGATTACGCAGACTTTTGACACCGCCAGAGTTTAGGTTCTGATTGATCTGATCGTGCCAAGTCTTTTTCGGTCGTTCTCGTTCTGTTTTCCCTCTCATATTCGCCACATATATTTTCTTGGTGATTCTCTCGTTATCCATTCGCTCTACATGTCCATACCACCGTAAAGAACTCTTCCTAATCTTTTCAATAATTCCTCGTTCAGTCTAACATTCATTTCTTATATCTTCGTTTGAAATTCTGTCATACAATGATTTTCCACACATTCGTCTGAGGGAGCCCATTTTATTAAATATTATTGCGTAAGTCAATAGTACCCCCTCCACGTATTTTGAAAAGAAGACAATCAATGTATATTTTAAATAAACATTATGTATTTAATTCATTAACACAGAAAATAAATAAAAAAAGTTACATGAAAAAAAAAATATTTTATAGACAAACAAAATAAAAATCTCAAATTGGAACGAAAATTTAGGTTTTCAGGTTTCCTTTTCAGTTTTTGGAGAAGTGATGTTGCTTCATGTTTGATACAATTACTTCAAAATCGGGATTTTTTTATGTCAGAGCAATTTGAATGCAATCTTCGGCATTTAATCGATTTCTGTAGCACAGACCTGAATTGTTTCATTTTTTTAAAAACACTAACACTATAGCAAACTATAAAAATTCCCTTATTATCCAAAAAAACATTTTTTTACCCCATTTAGGGTAATTTACCCTGGTTCCCCGGGTAATTTACCCCTCTTTTAGACAAATATCAAATAAATCAAAAGAAAGTCAATATTTTTGACCACATAAAATGTAACTAAGCGAACACATTTCGCTCACTCCTTTCAAGAACGTCATAAATCAAAAATCGTCAATTTACAGTTGTGCATGTTTTCGGAATGCCCATAAAATGTACTATATCCTAGCAAAAGAGGCATATTTTTAACTTAATATTTACCCGCTACAGGGCAGAAAATGTTGTTTTTGCATTTTGAAGAAAACGTATTGTTTAATTTTTTTTTCAAATAAACTAAATATTTTTCAAATGGGGAAAAAACCTTCAGAGTTTACCTAAAAAGATCTGTTGCACAGTTAAAAGTTGAAGAAGTTGCTTTACATTTATTTTTAACACATTGTATTATATTTTTAAACTTTAAAAACGTTCTCCTGAAAAATCAAGTTTTTTGATTTATGACGTTCTTGAAAGGAGTGAGCGATTTGTATTCCTGCGTTTCAAATGCATCGCATGTGTTACCATTTTGTTTTATCAAAAAAATCGTAAATATTTAATAGTCTACGAAACGCTTTGTGAAATGTGTATGTAAAAAAATAAACAACTTGATAACGACGAAATTACTTGTCGTGCCACGCACTTGGCAAATCAAAAGTGCGACACTAAAACAATAGTACAACATACAGGGTGGCACAAAAATAATCACCCTATCGGAAGATGTTACAATTTTTGCAAATGGTGTCGTACGTCATTTATATATGAAATTTGTGAACAAGACAGCTGCAGTATACAAACAGATTGATAAAACAGGCACAAATGTGTAGGTATCAACACTGGCGACACCTACATAAAGGATCATCTTTTACACATAACAGAAAAAAATTGTAAAAGGCCAAATCAAGATTTCTAGTAGGTACTCAATATCTTTTTTTTTTTATTTAAAAAAAAGTTATCCATGAACAAAATTGGATGATGATTAATTTTGCGCCACCCTGAATGTGTTTGTAAACTGCTGCTGTCTAGTTCACAAATGTCAATATAATTGACGTACGACGCCATTTGAAAAAATTATAACGTCTTTCGTAGGGTGATTAATTTTGTGCCACTCTGTACAATAAATAGTGCAACAGTTGCGTTTCACGGTAATAATACCTCGTTTAACGACAGGCATGTGTAACGTTAACCGAAATATCGTAAATTGAGGATTGCACATACACAACACGCTAGGGGTAGGTCCAAAAATGAATGTTTTCACTATTCACTGTACATAGATATGTGGTACATGCATTTGATAAGATTTTAACGATCTCCCAGCGCAGTTTTCATTGTTTCAGTCACGCACATACATATATGTATAATATATATATATATATATATATATATATATATATATATATATATATATATATATATATATATATATATATATATATATATATATATATATATATATATATATATATATAAATATATATATATATATATATATATATATATATATATATATATATATATATATATATATATATATATATATATATATATATATATATATGTGTGTATGTGTACATCTTAAGTGATCACTTTACACACGTGTAACATTCACCAATTCTAACCATGGATGGTTGACAACCACACTATTCAAATTCTTGGAACTTCTAGATACTATACGAGAGATATTTATGGTGGGATGAGATAAGCTTTTTATTAAGCAGAAACTCTTTCATTTGCATGTAAATATAATCCGAATCTTGGATTATATTCACATACAGATGCCCAGATTTCAATATTTTTCTTCATCTTTGTTGAGATGTCAAAAAATAACTCTTAATTGGAGATAATCCAGATTTGTGAACAAGTATTTGGACACACTCAAAATGTTGTAAATTGTGGTTTGTCACGTTTGCGAAATACAGCATTCAAATATAGAGATATCCTTCGAGATTGGACGTTTCAAATAAATACATCATAGTAAGATGTACAATCGAGGCAGTAAGTAGGTAACCGGTTTCACGCATGGTACATTCGTACAGACATATCAGATACTACCAATATGCAAGATGGCGTGGTGTGGTGGCATTCCTACCACCGTTGGAGACGGCCACACCATAAAATGAACATCTCCGGCTATTTATAGAATAAACGCAGGACAACCGAGGGTTAAGGACGCAGCCAAGGATATACGATACACTAGAACAGCGGTCGGGGAACTTTTTTATGCATTACCCCAAAATATTTTTGCGTAAGTCGATATTACCCCCTCCCGCCATTTTGAAAAGAAGGCAATCAATGTATATTTAAAATAAAACTTATTTATTGAATTAATTTGCACGAAAAACAAAAAAAAGTAACATGGAAATAGTAATACGGTCGTCTGCCCCGTAAATGCCCAGACTTCCATATTCTTCTCCATCTTTGATGAGATGTCAAAAATAATATGAAAATAGTAAGTATCTAATAGACAAATAAAATAAAATTCTCAAATTGGATCAAAGGAAAATTCAAGTTTTCATGTTTCCTTTTCAGTTTTTGAAGAGATGGTGTTGCTTCATGTTTGATACAATCAATTCGAAATTAGGACTGTATGATGTAAGAGCAATTTGAATAGTCTTTAGCGTTTAATCGATTTCTGAATTGTTTAAATTTTTAAAAACACTAATACGTTTATGAAATAGCCAACTAGAAAAATTTCCTTACTACCCTAAAAAATTTTCTTTACCCCATTTGGGGTAATTTACCCCGGTTCCCCGACCGCTGCACTAGAATAAGAATTATGAAAACCTACAGTATCCTGAATTGATTACCGCTCCTTGTAAAAATGCACCTTCCCTAATAACTTTTAAGAAACGTCGGAGACATAACTATCTATCATTAGAATCCTAAATGTCCATCAAATCTCTTCCCTTCATTTTTCCCTCTACCTCCTTGTGTAAACTCCATTTTTCTTTGCCTTTCTTATTATCATAAATTTGTAATAAATGTTTTTTTTTTAATATTCTGAATGTACAGAAAAGAAATAAGTACATTGGCGAGCTTATTGCTAAAAAGCAATATATTCCAACCAACCAAAAACAGACTAGTGATATTGGTCAAAACGTTTGATACCATATATAGCTGTTTGCAATCAGAGGGTAGACAGTACTTGAACATTAAAAAAAACATAAATTACAAGTTGATGACAATGAGGAAGGCAAAGGAAAAAGGGAGTTTAGGGAAGGAGGTAGAGGGAAAAACTAGCGGATGAGGTTTGTTGGACAGTTAGGAATCCAATGATAGATAGGAATGTCATAGACGTTCCTTAAAAGTCATTAGAGAGAATGCATGTCTTACAAAGTCATTAGAGAGAATGCATGTCTTACAAGGAAAATTATTTATAATTGAAATGAAACGTTTAGGTGAAGACCTCTACAAGTACACATTTTGGGAATTGTATCGACCCATATTCATTTAACGTAGTTTTATCGCTAAATACATATCTCTCTCTCATTATCCGCACAATGAATGGTAGATAAGCGCCACTGATTAGTCAAGATATGCAAAACATACACGAAGGGCTGTACTAATATGAGAACAAAATTTACTGCCAACATAATTTTTGAACAACATTTCGAGTGTGTAAGTACTTCTGTCACAAATCTGGATTATCTCCAATTGTAGGAGTTATTTTTCATATTATTTTGTTGACATCTCAACATAGATGAAGAAGAATTTGGAAGTATGGGCATTTACGGGGCTTACGACCGTCATAGGCTGGTTCAAATAAGAGTTTCTGATTATTAATACGCTTCTTCATCTCACCAATAGATGTCTCTAGTGAAAATTCTAGTAATTCAAGTACAAGGTTTCGGAATTGGATCATACTTCCAAGAATTTGCGTAGTTTGGTTATCAATCATGGGCAGAATTGGTGTGTGTTACGCGTGTGTAAAGTGATCACTTAAACCAGCCTATGACGGTCGTAAGCCCCGTAAATGCCCAGACTTCGATATTCTTCTTCATCTATCTAAAGATATTAAAAAATAATATAATTTTGGAACATAAGAACAGTATATTTCCGACTACCCGACGATATTGACTTTTTAACCGATATATTTTAAAACCGATATAATTTTCCATTGATTATTTTCCATTAATCATACGGAGAAAAAATCTATAAAAATTATAGTGTAAATGGTCGTTTGTTCAAATTCTTATATTTTTTAAAGTAACCCACCGATTGCTTTGAAATTTGGGCACAACGTTTTACTCGAATACGCGTACATGTTTATTTTATTATGACGCCTAACCTAACATAACCTAACCAAACGGAGTGAGAGCAACTAATCTAACCTTACCTAACCTAATCTAACCTAACCAAACTGAGTTAGAGCAACACATTGTTGTCGGGTACAGGTACCTATAGTATTTTTTAATAAATACTGTTGATGGAATGTTCTACTTTAAAACGAAATGAAATGATCATTTTCCGTTCTAATTCCAGTAGAAGATTTAGTTTTGAAAGTACTCTCGATAATCCTCGTCATTCCTCTGATATTAAACAGGTATTGCGAATAACTTTCACTTATTCGCTACAGATATTCAATCACTAGATAACGGATCCGTTCTTATCACTGATCAATCAAATGCTTCCCTCGATGCATACGTAACGTTTATTCAATTTACGAGTTGATGAAACGTTTAGCGTTCGGAATTATATTCATGAACTATTGTTTCGACCGAGATTAAATCTTAGCAAATATCAGAAAACCAAAGGTAAACATGGATCCATGGTATAACTGTCGATTGTAATGGATAGATAATAAAGAAAGATTTTCAAGTATGCGTAAAATAATTTCGGGTAATTTTAACAAAAACAGACATACTCTATGGTCAACTTGCGTTTTCTAACGATAATGTTTGTACAGAGTGGCACAAAACTAATCATATTTGACATTTCGCTCACTCCTTTCAACAAATATATTATAATAAAACTTGATTTTTCAGGAGATCGTTTAAAGTTTAAGAATATAATAAAATGTATTAAAAGTAGATATCAAACCACTAATTGAACAAATCTTTTTATCTAGAACCTGGAGGTTTTTTTTCTCCATTTGAAAAATATTTCGTGTATTTAAAAAAAATAATTAAACAATACATTTTCTTCAAAATCCAAAAACATCACTTTCTGCCCTGTAGCGGGTGAATATTAAGTTTAAAATATGCCACTTTTGTTGTGATATAGTACATTTTCTGGGCATTCCGAAAACATGCACAACTGAAAATTGACGATTTTTGATTAAACATGACAAAGGATATAAATTATATAAAGCCACATAATAAAAACCATAGCAATCGACGATTTCAAATTAATTTATGATACTTAGATGTACATAATTATATACTCGTATAATATATCCGTTAAAATTGTAGTAAAATATAATTTTTTTCAGTGATATACCTTTGTAGAGCTTAAAAGATAAGGTATTTTTTATCTGATACTTCAAAAGTGTATTTTTTAGGTAAGTATATTATTAGGATTAAAAACAAACAATTTATTGCTACATACACTGAATAAAAAATAGTTTTAATCAATGTATCTGAGAACACGTTCCAATTACGATAACAGAAGTCATACAAGATATCTACGTATAATCTTCCACGGTTAATTTTTTTTGATAAATACCTGACGAGATTCTCTGTGATGTAAATTTAAATCGATCGGTTGAAATCAACAGGAAATAGATGATTTAATAAACACGCGACATCCCGTTTAAGTGGATGCTCAAAACATATCTTACAGTTTCAATACAAAATAAGATGACACATCCGGTACAAACGAAAAATAAAACAAAATATCTCATTCACCTCGTCATATTGATGCAGCACTAACATGGTGATAAATTACACGAATGTAAGGCGATCAGTCTAATATAAATAACTGAAGAACTACAGGGTAGCACAAAAATAATCACCCTATCGGAAGATGTTATAATTTTTGCAAATGGTGTCGTACGTTAATCATATTTATCATTTGTGAACTAGACATGTTTTTGTTGCACAACATATACAAGGCGGTGTCTAAGTTCAAACATACATACAGGGTGGCACATGAGTAATCACCCTGTCATGAGATGTTATAATTTTTGCAAATGGCGTGGAACTTCAATCATATTTATCATTTGTGAACTAGACAGCTGCAGTTTACAAACATATTGATAAAACGGGCACAAATAGGTGGCAGCCACTCGACAGATATCATCTTTTCCACATAACAGAAAAATTTGTAAAGGTCGAAATAAAAATTTGTATTACTCAAAATCTTTTTTTTTATATTCTCCAATTTCAATATATGTATTGAAATTGGACGTCTTACGATTTGTCATTTTTCTCTGAATCATTGCATTCATAGAGCGTCTCGGTGAAAATCCAAAGGGTTTTATTTAGTTTTTTACTAAAGAAATCAGGCTGAGAGCAAATCGGATTAAAATTTTACGGAAATAATAGAAATTTCCAAGACGACGCGCACCATTACATTATGATTAGAGACATAAACAGATTTAGAGAGAAAACTAACAAAAACTCTACCGCTTCAACAGCAAAAAATTAAGAAAATAATGCGACCTTTGTGACTTGTAACATTTCTCCGCTTTACTGAACTGACAAGCGCCGAAAGAGAGGAGAATGCGAAATCGCACATAGCTCACTTTGCCTCTACGCTCCAATCGGTGTTCAATAAAGCATAAGGTGACCATTTGTACTGGTTTTACCAGTACGGTATTATTTTTTTTAGCATTGGTCCTGGTCAGTTGTATATACACATATTTTTAATATATTTTTTTAATTGTATACATTTATTTAAATCACAATTTTAACATGTTTAGAACTTTTTTTTGAGACCCACCAAGCCACCTTGTGTGTTTTGTCGGTGGAGTTCTTTTTTTATACATTTTTTATTGTTTTTAACGATTTTAACCTAATATACACAAAAAAAAGAGAAAAATTAAGAATATAATCATTTTACAATTTTCATAAAACTAACTCTTGATCATTCACCCATTCCTTTATTTTGCTTTTGTTCCATATTTTATTTTGACCTCTAACATCCGTCGGCAACAACTTAAAAATGTTCGGAACGATATATTGCAGTGTTCGACCCCCATATTTATTGTTAATTCTTGGGACGTGTATCATGGTTGTGTACTAAAAGATTTCGATATTTTGGTCTAGCGGATGTGGATTAGGTAAGTTAAAGTTTTACGTATCGTATAAAGCAGATCATCGAATTTTATTTTTTGACAGCAGTGGCATTTAATGGATTATTTGATTATTTTTTATCTTATCTACGTTTTAGTGGCCATACGAATAATAAAAATAATATTGTTTAATATAAAATACTGGAAAACAAGTGCCCAAGATGAATGCGAGATATAATTAGTGGTTATCTGAGACCATTAACGAATTTAAAAGAAATGGTGTTTTATAAATATTATGCAGTGGAACCTCTCATAACGCGCATAATTCTTTCCAGAATCTTTATTGTTAAGCGAAACACTTGTTAAGCGAAACATTTTCTATTTTGACTAGCGCGGAAGTCCCGGTTCGCAAGTGAATGTCGTGAAAAAGGGACTTGCCCTTTTTCTGTAACTCTTACGAAATTTCACTCGTTAAGGGAGCAACTTTTTCACATTTTTTTACTCGTTATGAGAAGTGCATGTTATGAGAGGTTCCACTGTTTTTTAGACAAAAAAAATAGAAAATCAAACACGTTCAAATACATATATAAACATGCATTTAAATAATTAAAAACATGTAGGTTTAAAAAAAAATACCTGTTTAAATAAAAAAAACGTTCATTAAATAAAATTATTCTTATTTTATTTTATTTCATTGTTTTTTTTTATTTACATTTTGTTATTCCTTTACAAACGGGAGAAAAAAATGTTTCTTTTCATTATCGGGTATAACATAACGATGGTACTAACAGTTTTTTTTTTAATTATTAATGTAAGCAACAGTAATTTATTTTAAATATGTATGTACTTTTACTGTATGTACAATAATAAATATTTTTAAAGCCAGGTAATAATGAACTTTTTTTTTAAATAATTAAATCTAGTAATACCCCGTTTAGTACCTACTATAACCTTGAGGTATCACAAACACCGGTTGAATGAAAATATAATACGAGTATTCGTCGATAAAAAATTCAACTTTTATGTTTAAAGATATCGACTAAATTCTCAAGTCGATATGTTGGGCGCAATTTACTATCTAATAAGCCAGAAAACTGATTTCTTGAACGTTCATTGGGTGGGCCACGGTTGTATGGTAAAAAATAAAAATAAAATAATAATGTTAAAAAATGAGGGTGTTTATAGCAAAATTAAATGGTAAGAGTAACACTTATTAGTATCAATGTTAAATTTTGCCAAAATGCCATTCATAAAAATATTATTTACTTCATCGTTAATATTAACAATTTAGAGTTGCAAAAATGTGTCGAAAATTTGGCACCTTTTGATCGCTGTGCCCACTAAGAAAAAAAAAAAAAAAAAACGACCCATACTTATGGTACGCTTATTTTGGTAGCGTTCGCGTAGGAGTAATTGCGAAGAAAACATATTTAAAGTATGACCCAATAATGCAAGCATTTTTTGCAAGGGTACTCTTTTTTAAAAAAATCTAGAAACTTTCCGATATTGTTCCGAATGAATGTCTGTACTGGATTCTTACTCATTGGTGCTTTTATTAGATTTTCTTTTTCTAAACACTTCTTCGCTGTGGAGAAAGTAACATTTGCCCTTGAAGGGTTTCGGAGTAATTATTAGTAGAAACCTACGTACATATCTACCATTAGCTTGTATCCAAACATTATCATGCAAACCCAGGGAGTCTATTTCAAAGAAAAGATAACGCGTTAACTATATGGTGTAGATAACTTTGAACATTACAAGCTATTTACTTATAAGCTGTGAGAATAGTACTTAAGAAAAATAGATATAAGAATATAGAAAAAATGAGAGAACAACTCAACTGGTTACCTATAAAAAAGAGACTTATTTATACTTAATATGCTTATCTTTATATATAATTTTTTAACGATAAATTACCTAGATATTTTACGGATAAAATAGTTTTAATTAAAAAAAATCATAAACATGGTACTAGAAATAAGGATAAAACAAGACTGCCATTTAAAAAAAAAACAGAGTCGCAATTGTACAATTGTATAATTTATTAGGGTTTGAAAATGTATGACAAGATGCCTGAATGTATGAAGAATAAAAAGAGAATGAATAGGTATGATGTAAATTAAGCGTAAAAAATAGTTTGTATTAAATGTAATATAAGGTAGGTAACTAAAGATATAATAAATAATAAATAAATTACTTCTCGACTTTTATTTCCATAATCCATCTTGTCAGGAAGTTAATGTTACTGAATTAAACATAAATGTTAATGTATTTGTTAAATACTTAATACAAGTTATCTACACTACATAGTTAACTCGATATATTTTCTTTGGAATAGACCTCTTGGCTGGTATACCCTGTATCGGATGAAACAGGCAATTATCTATTAAAAATCAACACTCATTAGTACCTTTTAAAAGTGTTTACAAAAACAATTCAAATTAGTGACTACGTAGGCAGGTAAACTACTCGTAATAACACATGCTCTCGGGTAAAACCATGAATCACACGATTTATATATTATATATATAGTATATATATATATATATATATATATATATATATATATATATATATATATATATATATATATATATATATATATATATATATATATATATATATATATATATATATATGTATAAATATATATATATATATATATATATATATATATATATATATATATATATATATATATATATATATATATATATATATATATATATATATATATATATATATATATATATATATATATATATATATATATATATATATATATATATATATATATATAGTATATATATATATATATATATATGTATAAATATATATATATATATATATATATATATATATATATATATATATATATATATATATATATAAATATATGTATATATATATATATATATATATATATATATATATATATATATATATATATATATATATATATATATATATATATATATATATATATATATATATATATATATATATATATATATATATATATATATATATATATATATATATATATATATATATATATATATATATATTTATATATATATTTATATATAATATATATATATATATATATATATATATATATATATATATATATATATATATATATATATATATATATATATATTTATATATATATTTATATATATATATATATATATATATATATATATATATATATATATATATATATATATATATATATATATATCGATTTGCGATCGATTGTCAAATAATCTTATCGTTTACTTTGCCTGAAGTGGGCGAGCGACAAACACGCACGTGGTTGATTTTATTTTCTTCTTCTCCTTCTTCTAACCCTCATCCGCACCCAATGGTGCATAGGGCACTCCATCATATTGAAGCACTGTTAATTTTTTCGTTACTTACACGAAGGCAAGGTGATCACTCCTGCGCTTCAAGGACCAGTCCAGGATAACATTAAATAAATATTAGAGTGAATCACTAATATTTAATTTCACCCCCCCTGGGAATCGATCCCGGGATTTTTTTTTTACTGAACCTTATCCTCACCCAATGGTGTACGGGGCACTGAATTAGATCAATACTGTATTGACTCAACGGCAATTATTTAAATCTAAGGTGATTAAGCAATCATGCACTTCAACTGAATATCCAGAGTAACATACGAAAACGTACACTTTACACGTGTGTAAAGAGATCGCTAAAACCAGCCTATGACGGTCGTAAGCCCCGTAAATGCGCAGACTTCCATATACTTCTTCATCTATGTTAAGATGTAAAAATATTAACATAAAAAATAACTCCTAATTGGGGATAATCCAGAATAATCCAGATTTGTGAACAAGTATTTGGACACACTAAAAATGTTGTAGATACCATAGAAAGCTACACGTAGGGAGCGGATGAGCCTCGTAAATGCCCCGACTTCCATATTCTTCTTCATCTATGTTGAGATGTCAAAAAATAACTACTGTTAACTCTAATCGCGAATTCAGGTCGTAATAAAAGACAAAACACAGATAAAAACCACATTTTTAATTTTTTACTATGCAATACTAAAATATTCGAATCATCAATGTTTGATTACATATATTAAATATAAGTAAACATAATAAGAGGTCACATAAGTTGAAAAATCACCGTTAGTGATATCAAGCAATCCGCATGCGACCTCTATCGAGTGGAATTATGGGATAAAAAAGCGAGTACAAATTAATATTGATAAAACACTTAAGTATGTTCGATAAAAGTTACATAATGAAAAATGTTAGTACATGAAAAGTGTACTTTCATAGGTTCCATGTTTAAAACTACTATTCTTTTTTCTTCTTTTAACCCTTATCCGCACCCAATGATGCATAGGTTGTGTGACCATACGTCCTTTTTTGAACGGGACCGTCCCGTTTTTAGATAGCCTGTCCCGCTGTCCCCAAGAAATGTTTCGGGACGTCGAAATGTCCCGTTTTAAAAAAAAACCAACACACGTTTGTTAGTTAAGATAAATTTTAAAAATCGTACTATGAATTCCATTCTTATTTAAAAGCAATCCCACTTATACTAAGAAGAAAAAAAATCATCAGAAAAATGTAAAACATAATATTTTCATATTTATATTATTTATTCCTCTTATTTTCTTTATTTTAATACATAAAAATTATTCGTGTTTTCTTGAATATACATACTATTACGTAAAATTTTGTAGATGTCCCGTTTTGAGGACAAAATAAATGGTCAGATTGCATAGGGCACTGCATCATAGCGACGCAGTGTTATCTCGATCATTAATTGCATGAAAGCAATGAGATCAGCCCTCCGCTTCTTATACCAGTACAAGGTGATATTAAATCAATATGAGAGTGAAAATCTCCAAAATTTATTTTGACTCCTCTGGGAATTGAACCCGGGACCTCCAACACTACTATTAGATATGTATCAAACTTAAAGTTGAATTTACTTTAAAAATCACATAAACATGACATTTCAAACTACTTAGTGTATTTTGCCAGTTTGTAGAACTTTGAAAACTTTATGATTTGCATCATTAAGTCAAAATTGCATATTTTTGAGTTAATGTTTTTTGCCGGCATACCCACGATAAATGTATTCTCTTTGAGAAATTAGAATGTGGCGAATTCGAACGTTTGAGATCTCAGCCTTAAATAAGGATTATAATGCCTAAGAAAATTTAAGATAAGCGGTCGAAAGATATCAACAAATCTGTGAAAACTAAGCATCAAAATGCACGTTACCAAAGTAAAACTGTATTACTTCGAAGTAAGATTTATTATGAATAATAACAAACGAAGTGATGTGTTTATATTCTCAGAATAAAATTAGAAACCGCAACGGTTTGATATTGGAACCATAGTGAGTGAAGAGTATTGAGAGTTTTTAGATTGAAAAACCGCAGACTTTAATGCGGATGTAACCGAATAAGATTTTACATAATTCTTCATCTTCAGTAGGATCAGACTCGAGTTGGAATTACCAAAACAACTCCACCCAAATTACCCACTGATTCATTTCTTTTAATGTTATACGTAAAAGTTGTTAAGTATAAAAGTTAATAGGTAAAAGGTTAAAAATGGTAGAAAAATAAATAAAAAATGGCCAAAAAGTACCTCAATGTATTCGGTATAAATAAAGGTCATTTCATCTAAAAAAATCAACCCATTACACATGTCATCTTCTTCACGACCCTCTAAAGATATTTTATAATCCATACATACACATATTAAAGTTTTTCCTTATTTTTTTCGAAAAGCAACTCAAACCAAAGTCCCTCTTTTTTTTCTTCCAATTCTCACAATTAAAATCCATCAGACTTACGATTACTTCTCTACTACTTTTGCTTGCAAAAATAAATACATGATTTTCCTCGAATAATTTCCCACAATTGATTATTTCACTGGAAAGTTTTGAAATCAAAACTCAATATATTAATGAAGTTTTATAAAGATACAGCAATTAATGAAATATTCATATTTCCGAGAAAAGACTGGTAAGTACATAATATGTATGTGTACACACGTGAAGTGTTCGGAGGCTTGTAAATTAAAGTAGCTACATAGCGGTTTTTCGAGCGTTGAACTTCTAAAAAAGGAGGGAAAAAAGTAGAATTATTTTCAATTATAGAATTTTAACGAGTTCAGCGACATAGAACGATAAAAATATTATATGTTTCAATTATTTTAATTGCTAGACCAGCAGAACATGTGCTGCACGCCTTGGATCGAGTAGCTATAACTGAAAATGGTTATAATCTTTAAATTGATATTTCACACTCTGATTAAGTGAGATTTTTTTTTAAATTAATATGTTTAAGACTTCTGTATGAAAAACAACAACAATAAAAAAAACAAAAATTGGAGTGTTGAAAATGAAGGTATGGCGGTCTAGATTCTCACCGGCTCCGTTTTGATTTTAAACTTTTACTGAAATATATTGAATTAGTTCCAAACTTTGTATTTGTTATAATTAGTTGATCAATAAGCGCTTTTGATCCAGAATTTGCCACATACAAAGTTCATGAAATGAGCTTTTAAATTATATTATTTATTAACCTTTAATTAAAAAGACAAAGCGATAGGCTCTGATAGATTGGTGAATAATAAAAAAAATCAAAATTGTTGTGTTGTAAATGCTATTGAAGTCGTTTGTGGTAGATCTCGAGAATTAATTAAAAACTCTCATCGAAAATGCACATTAGTTTGTTGAGGGAAAATCTTTACTGCTGATGCTTTAAAAGCAGATTTTTTATTGAAAATGTTGTAAAAAAAAAGTAAAAGGTATGTCTTATACAACTAATACACATTCAATCCAATTAGAAAGCGCGTTGAGAATTCTGGAATAATACACGAGGGAATAATATGCGAGTACCTATGTAAGTAAATTGTATATAAGTTTCATATATTATTCTTAGAAGTTTAATGCTTGCGCAAATATGTTTGATTATTTGTGAAATGAAAGGAGGTTCTCCGGGAATCCCAAGAGACGAAAGCACGGCACAAGTGTTAATTTCCAACTTATCAGTTTCCTTAATTTAGGTACCGGATAAATTTAACAAAAATTAACATTCCAAGAAGAACTATCCACAATCATCTGAATATTTTTTTTAAGTATTTTTATCGAGTAATAATTATTATTACAACTTATTAAAAAATAATCATCGTCTTTTTCAATTGAAGCGATAAGAGAGCGAACATCGCGCCGGGTATTGTGAGGATTGCCCGGTGAAGACACTTACCGTATCCAAGTCAGAGTCCCACAGTTCCTTCAGGTCATTGGATGCAATATCGTAGAACGTCTCCATGTCGGAGGCGTCAGGGGTCCGGATTCTCTCGAGAAGGGCACAATTCACAACACAAATCAACACGAAACGTGCATGGGTCCGCGCATTTATGGCACGCGCGCACCTTCCGATCGGCTATAAATTCCACTGAATCCTAAACAATTCACAACACAAAATAAATAACTGGAAAAGTTGAATGAAACGCCCGGCGGTCAATGTCTGTCAAATGTCACTTTAAGAGGTCAAAGGTGTAACGCGGTCTGCACATGAAAGGGTGTGCGGGTGAATAGTGCACTTTATAACATGTTTAGCAAGTTCGAACTGGGGAGGTTTAAGTCAAATATGTTAAAACAGGCGATCTGACAGGAGCGCAGAGCCCACACCTGTTGCGCCCGAAATGTGACCGGCGAATGAGGGAGACTGGCGAGCAAAGTTGTTCGTGTCTATCCCACCGCGCTACAGTACGTGTGGGCAAAGTAAAGTCGGACCCCGCCCCGGAGCCGTGCCGTTATCGGCGCCCAAGCTCGACGCGAGGGCTTCGGGGGGTTAAACGTCATGTATGTATCCTTGTCCCTCCTTCACTAACTAGAGTAGACAAAAAGAGACAAAACAAGTGATGTAACTGTGTGAAAAGCGAGGATTCTACACACTCATAAAATTAAAAAGAGATGAAACTTGTTTTATAGTGCGGCGTCCTCTTCTTGCGGGAGAATTGTACATAATATTTGAATTATAACATTATTATAAACTTGCAATCTCTACTGTGCCGTTATCTCTTGTCATTCGCAACTACCCGAAGCCGTTTCATTAAAAAAGCTAGATAAATAGATAATGTAACGGAATTCTTTCGCTTACTGCTGTCACCTATCTATTAGGTGATTCATTCTTCATTCATTACTCGAGACCCGAATAATAACTGCCTACTTAATCACTTTAGCAGTTATGCTATGTATGTGTAATGTATAACAACATATTTATTATTAAATGTCTCTTTTGTATTTTCAAACAAAAGAGGAAAAGTCTGGCATTCCATGACTCAAATACTACAAGCAAGACTAATAAACTAATTTCGTTATACTTATTTTTGTACATAATCAACATTTATTGGGGGATTCATTTTTATAATTATGTTTTTGCTACAAAATATGAAAAGAGTGATAGACTACTTTGTGTTATCACACATATTTGAATTTCTGCGCCATTTCGATTCGTAACCGGTCGGTATTTTCCGTCAATCTTCGACTCCAACACGCACGCGCATTTCAATTAATTTTGAGCGTAATTTTCCACGCAAATACGAACTGTGATAACATCTCAAACTTTTTTAGCGCATTTATTGAATAACGTGTATGGATTAATTCCGAACTCGGACGTAACGCTTTTTAACAGCATCTAAAAACTAGATACATATTTAATAAATAAATCAAAATAACAGCGCTCGCAACATTGCTCTAGAAAATGCAAAAAAGATACTAAAGTAATTTTAGTATTTTATGAAGAGAATATGTTTCTAATTGTATAAAGAATTTTGAATTTTAATTTATTTCATAAACACTTTGGCAGGCGCCGTGGCGAAGTTGGGTAGACGTTCGACTGCGAGACTGGCGTCGCGGGTTTGATTCCTACCTATTGCAAAAATAAATTCAAGAAATATTTATTTTAATTGGTCCAAGCGTTTGTGATGTATTTTTCACATTTACCTTCTCCTATCCTTACATCCTACTTGCAGACAAGCCTCTTAACGTAGAGGCTTTGCGGTAACCCTTTAAAAAATAAAAATAAAAAAAAAAAATATATATATATATATATATATATATATATATATATATATATATATATATATATATATATATATATATATATATATATATATATATATATATATATATATATATATATATATATATATATATATATATATATATATATATATATATATATATATATATATATATATATATATATATATATATATATATATATATATATATACATATATATATATATATATATATATATATATATATATATATATATATATATATATATATATATATATATATATTATATATACACACAATAGTACTAGGAAAATAAAAATACATGTTTTTTTCAGATAAATATTAATTGATATTGCTTTCTATTTTATAAATGAATGCATATATATTTTCAACTAAATTAATTGATAACAGTTATTTAGTTTATACTTAATATGAGATTTTATACAAAATAATATTATGTATATGTATTTCGAAAAAAAAATATACATTTTCGAAACGTATTTAAAAATATTTTAATTCTCTCAATTCATTTTGTTTTTTCACAGGAAAATGAGATCTTATTTAGAATCATATACTATGGAAATATTGTTACATATTTTACTGATCTTTGCAATTAAATGTTTAATTTGCGTAATAAAAATTATTATTGGAGAGTATTTAATATTTACAGTCAAAATTAACGAATAAGTAAAGAGAATTAAATTTTTTTATTGCTGTCAGTAAATATTGAACATATGTTTTATTGCCATAAGGTAAATCCAAAGATTTTTTTTTAAAATCCTAAATCGATATAAGGGAAAATAAATGTGTAGGGTTGTGGTCCCGTGGTTAGTGTCGCGGACTCTTGAGTCAGAGTTTCTCGGTTCGAACCCACTCTACCACAATTTGATTCCTATTTCTAACAATGAGCCGCTTTGGCTCACAGAAATAGTATGAAATTGAAATATTTTTGTAAATAATAAAAAATGCAAATACTTCTTTGTGATAAAAAAAAAATCTAAAAAAATGCTTATAATATAATAGAAATTAGTAATAAATTTGTTTTACCATTCTTTCCTCGCTCATTCGTTCAAGTCCAAACCATCTCAACACACCTTTCTTCATTTTATCGATAATCCTTACCTCAGCTTTGCATTCTTTCTTTATTTTACCACTGGAACATCTATCATATATCGTTTTGCCGAACATTCGTCTGAGGGATTACATTTTTTCTGCATTCAGTCTACTTTCATCCTTATTTTGCCAACTCCATGCTTCACTTCCATACATTAGGGTTGGAACCAGGACTCAGGAACAAGGTTTTTATTTGCTATAACTGATTTCAGTGCATGATTCACTCTGTTCCCAGCATTCACTCTCCTTTCTATATCTTTATCAATCCTTCTTTCCCTAGAAAACATACTCCCCAAATAATATAAAATCATCTACTTGTTTCCAATATTTCACACACATCATGTGAACAATATGTGAAATATTTTATTTAGTATCTCAAATTATAGGTATTTAACTACAATATGAATCTGGTTTAGTTACAGATAACAAGTTTATTTAGAAACTAGTTCTAAACAGTAAAACCCGGCATTAAAAGAAATGTTTATTCAAAGTAGCAAGTTAGCATTGACCTGACAGTATTATACGACAATTCCATTTAATAAAGAAATCAATTTACTTACAATGTACACAAATTGCACACAGGAAATTTGCAAATACTACAAGGATGGTATTTTTTATGTCAGCAATTTGACATTACAAACACATTTGCAATGGAGAATTTAAAGAACTTTGGCTAGAAAATTCATTTGTGATGACGCGTTTTATACTTTCAACTGAAAAATAAAAATACAGAGTCAGCTCTACTTGCAATATAGAAGCTATGCTCGGCAAATAAAAATATTTTATTATAATTAATTGTTCAGACCTATAAAAACATACATATTTACTCATATGTAAGAGATCGATCAGTGCAAAGATCAGCTAGTAAAAAATACATTAATATTTTAAAACACAAAATTTATAACAAACTAAGATATATATATATATATATATATATATATATATATATATATATATATATATATATATATATATATATATATATATATATATATATATATATATATAATATATATATATATATATATATATATATATATATATATATATATATATATATATATATATATATATATATATATATATATATATATATATATATATATATATATATGTACAAATATATACAGTGGTGGCCAAATGTAATAGGCACCCCCTACAGAATCGGCTTGTCTTTAAATGCTGCGACTCTTGGAATTCTTGCAATCTTTTCGGATTGTATCGTATTTTGATGGATTTTACCTACTACTCATTACCTGCTATCCCGACCCTAGACAGTTAGGGGCGTGGTTAATTAAAAAACTCTCTTACTAATTTCAAGGGTCAGTTTTATATGTGAAATGTTATTTATTCAGTTATTCTAATCATTAAAAAAGTAAAAAAGATCAATTTTTTTTGTACTTTTCATTTAAGCCTTCATTATTTTATTAAGACGTGATTTGAGTGAAACTGAGCGGTCTCAAATAATTTTATTGAATTGAGAAGGGTTGACACGGGTAAAAATAGCTAAAAAATTCAATGCTTGCAGTGTGTGCTCCAAATATTTTTTTAAAATATTTTTTAAATTTGGTTCTTATAAAAACTGCCCAAAACTCCCAGAAAAAGGATCACTTCAAGTCACAAAGACCAAATTTTGGTTAACAAATCATTAAAAAAACGTCTTAGTATGTCTTTAAAGATGTTGTAAATAAAAACTACCAATGCAAAATCAACAATAATTATGTTAAATAGAGGAATATAAATATGTAAGTAATTTGTACTTAAATGTAACTATGTATGTATGTACACAGGAATATTTATGTATATATCTGATTATATATTAGCTTCTAAAAATTAAAATGTGTTATTAAATATATGCATGTAGATCTAATCTGTATTCACATATTGCTCACTCCTTTCAACGTCATGTATAAAAAATTGTCAATTTTCAGTTACGCATGTTTTCAGAATGCCCGGAAAATGTACTATATCCCAGCAAAAGCGGCATATTTTTAACTTGATATTTAACCGCTACAGGGCAGAAAGTGTTGTTTTTGCATTTGAAGAAAAGGTATTGTATTATTATTATTATAAATATACTAAATATTTTTGAAATGGAGAAAAAACATTCAGGTTTTACCTAAAAAGATCTGTTGCACAGTAAAAAGTTCAATAAGTGGCTTCATTTTCATTTGAATACATTTTATTTTATTTTTTAACTTTAAAAATGATCTGAAAAATCAAGTTCGTTGATATATGACGTTGTTGAAAGGAGTGAGCGATATGTACAACTATATAATTTTTTGAAATTAGCGCATATTATTTCATACCATATGTCAAAAATATCACAAGCATTTTTTTCGACTTACAAAAAAACCTTTGGAACGAATTAATCACGTAAGTAGAGGACTTACTGTACCTATTTTGTTACGTTATTTTATGCACTTATTTGTACAAAATACCAAATAAATCTTTAGAATACGGGAATATTGTGAGATTTCAGGATAGGGGGTGAAACAGAATGAAGAATATTGATCCCTTCATGAAGCATGCATACTCGGGCCACTTCACATTGTACCAGGAACTGAGCAAACTGGAATGGAAAATGTCACATTAAAACATATATCAACATGTCGAAAATATTATTGTGTCTGCAGAGTCGTCATATTATGGAAAAGTTATTTGAAAAAATAAAATACATATTAATAAATCTCCAGCTGTTTTGATTATTGTAATGAATACTACCAACTTTAGTAAAAACACATAAATTAGTAATATTATAGAGTATAGAAATTAGAAAAATATATATAAGAAACTTTTCGTGTCCCTAATGAAGGTTTCATATAAAGTATTCTGTTATTTCAAAAAAATTATAATACAAAGTTCAAATAATTATATTTGTAGAAATTTTAGCAATATAAATTTTTTTAATTATGGTAAAACAACAATACCAAAAAACATGGAAAAATGAATAAATGTGTATATTTTTAGTCTGATCTGAATTACAGATATCATACATTGCTTTTTTATATTGTCAACAATAACGGAAAAATACATGCATATATCCGCGCTTATGTGTATTTTTTTTTCAAATACACGGTTTTTAATGATAAAATGTGGATGAAAATAGATTGATATATGTATACATATATATATATATATATATATATATATATATATATATATATATATATATATATATATATATATATATAAATATATATATATATATATATATATATATATATATATATATATATATATATATACATATGTGAAATTTATACCAATTCAGCAGTTTCTGGTTCACTTGAAACAATCACAAAAGTATGATTTTCTTTCCCGGCAGATCTCATATCCTTTTCTATTTGCGGGCTGAGAGAAGATAAATTGTGGTTTCCTAATTGAACACTATTGTATGGAATATTTAAACTTCCTTCAATGTTCATTCTGGCAAACCTGCAAATAATAGATCGCATTAAAAAAACTAGGTGCAAATATGATACAGTGTCAAATATTAAATAATTATTTTATTGCATTATGTATAATCATTTGGTTCCCATGAAAATATTTGGTAATGGGGGTATATATTTTAAAATAAGAAGAGAAATGCACCAAACAAAAAATAAACACAAAAACATGCTGTTTTGATACTGTGTTTTTTTAAAAAAATAATAAACGAGAAATATTTGTGATTTTACTATTCACAAAAATACTTCAATTTCAAACTATTCATGTGAGCCTAAGTGGCTCATTATTACACTATTACAATAGGTATCAAATTGTGGTAGAGTGGGTTCGAACCGAGAAACTCTGACTCAAGAGACCGCGACACTAACCACGGGACCACAACCCCTTTAACTGTTTTTAAATTGTTTAAAAGTGGTTTTAAAACATATTTGTTATTTTGGAGGGTGCCTGAGGCAAATACTGGGTGTAAAATAGTATGACTTTGTGAGGAATGAGGATGTGAGGAGATGAACCCAACAGCCCTTCATATTGGAAGTCCTAATGAGGAGAAGTTGGACATGTCCTTAGAACGCCACCTGAGAGCATTAACCCCTCATGTCTCTTCTTCCAACCCGAGGATTCTGGGACCCCGGAAGGCCGCTAACAACCACTCAGCGGATCTAAGAGATGAAGGACTGACCTGGGAGGAAGCCAAGGAGATGGCGCATGACACAGTGACTTGGAGACGTCTCGTGTTGGCCAAATGGGAGGGAGGGAACATGGGAAAAGAGATGAGAAGATTTTGGAGGGTAGATAATTACAACAAATTGATTCTGGCTCGTCTTCCAAGTTGGCACACTCGCATAATCTTAATAGCACTTACTGTAAGTGTGGGCGGATATCTATCACATAGACTGTTTTGGTCTCCATCATTTTTATGAATTCATTACAGCTTATTCTCGGACATTTTTCTTTTTGAAGAGTTGCGTCATCAATCTCCACAGAATCCTATAATACATTCATATTTTCAAATATTTTTAGAACCTTACTCTGATAATAAAAAGTTTATCAATTATTTAAAAAAAAAAAAAATTAAAATATATGTTCTTAAAAATGTTAATCCTGGTTGATCATAGCTTCCTACAGAAGTTGTAGAAAACTGAGTGATTCAGTTATGTAGAAAATAAAACTTAAATTGAGCCTATGAAATAAGAATGTAAAATATCCTTGAATGTAAAACTGAAAGTGAAACCATAGTGAAACTTAAATGTACCAGTACGTTATAGTTTCAGTATGTACACAACAAAAAATACTTGTATATTTACCATTGGATCTAAATTTTTTTCTTCATTGGAAAATCTTCTATATGATATACTTTTTGGAGAAGATTTGCACATAGTTAGAGCTTCCTAAAATAATAATAAAATGTTATTTAACCTTAATGAAAAATAAACACAGATAAATTGAAAAGTATATTAATTCAATATCAATATGATAACAATTAGGATGCTAGTGATCGTAGCAAAAGCAGTGGTCAGCTGTGGTGTAAATCAAAGGTATTATTTATTGATTTGGCATTAACATTATGGATTGACATATTGATTACTAAAAATCAAACACTTGTATTACACCCATAATTGAGTTTTTATTTCAAATGACTAGTTTCTAAAACTACAGATGTTTTTATCGACAGGTGATCACACAAACAGCGTGTTTGTACCCTAGTTATAATATTAGCGTGTCTACACATAAAACACCAAATGTCATAAAACACCTATTCGACATTTACTGTACTAAAAACCAAATTTAACTTAATTTTAAAGCAAACTGATGTCTGCTTTAGTGTGAGAATTTGTAATTGGTGAAAACCAGGAACCGGGGCTATTATTTTAAAAATTAGCAATAAGTGTTACTCACTTGAATGCAATGCTCAATATCCACTTCGGGTAAGTCGGAAAATAGAAGGATACATTCATTGAATCCAGAAGCCAATAGCGTATCTCTGAGTTGTCTCAAAATGGCCACTCCCATGTATAAAGCCAAAGATCCATCCATAACCAGCAATGCATCCCACAAATGTAGGATTTTATGAAGAGGAAAGACATCTAAAGCAAAAAATATATTTCAGTATTTCAATATATTTTTTAGGTTAATTTTACTGTATAACGTACACATGAAAACTTCCCCATACAAATGTGTCGGCTTGTGGTCCCGTGCTTAATGTTGCGGACTTTTGAGTCAAAGTTTGTCGGTTCAAACCCACTCTACCACAATTCGATACCTATTTCTAATATGTAATGGCTCACAGAAATAGTATAAAATTGAAATATTTTTGTAAATAATAAAAAAAAACAAAAAAAATTCTCTTTTTTTAATTTAAAAAAAAAATGAGCAGTAGAAGAGATCGTCAACCAACGTTTCCAGATTCAACTAAGTTTAAATTCACATACAAAATCCATTTCTAACGTAAAATTATATGAAATCATGCCTACAACCTTTACCATAACTTGTATGTAATTATTATTATAATACAATACTTAAACTCATTAAATTGAAATTCATTTTGTTCATCAACCCCTGCCTTGTTGTGTATATAACATAGAATTTTGTCTAGCCTAACACCAGTCTGATGTCGGATGATGACGAAACCCGATTGCTGGTCAAATAAAATTCGTGTGAAAAAACAACCTATTGGGTTGATGCAAAAGTTTTGACCGTTTTTTACATATATTTTTTTAAATTTTTTTTTCTTGTGTATTATTTATTTAATAAATTATATAATTTCCATCAGTTCTTATAACCTTCTCCCATCTTTCTATCAACTTATAAATACCAGTAGTATAAAATTCCGTGGATTTTAATGCGAAAAATGAAGTAAGGGATGTTTTTACCTGCTCTATTGAATAATTTTTTTCATCATTTAAATTTTTTTGCAGTGATCGGAATGAATAAAAATCAGAAAGAGCAAGATCTGTAAAATACAGTGGATGCTTGATAACATCCCAATTTAACTCATTTAGCTTGTGTTGGGTCATCATAGCCACATGTGGTCGCGCGTTGTCGTGATGAAACACTGCCCTTTTTCTGTTTACCAATTCTGGTCTATCCTTTTGAAGGACCATGTTCAATTTGGATAATTGCTGACAATATCATTCTGCTGTACTTGTCTTATCGTGTTCCAAGACTTCAAAATACACAATACCCTTATTATTCCACCAAACACAAAGTATAACTGTTTTTTTATGGATTTCGGCCTTCGAAGTTGTTAATGGGGCTTGTCCAGGTATAGTCCAATGTCTTTTTCTTGTTACGTTGTAGTACACGACCCATTTCTCATCTCCCGTTACCAAACGATCCAAAAAAGGTTCATGTTTTTGTCTCGCACTCAAAGCAACGCGCGTAGAAACACGATCCAATAAATTTGCAGCCGACAATTGATGAGGTATCCAAACGTCGTACCGCGAAACCATTCCCATACGCTTCAAATGTCTTAATGCGATTGTTTGGTTGACTCCCATCATTGACACAATCTCCCTGATGGTTAGACGTGGATTGGTGTCAATTATGACTTTTAATTCATCGTCATCAGACTTCAATGGCCGCCCGGTACGTGGTTTATCAATGAGCGAAAAATCTCCAGATCGGAATTTTGTAAACCGTCTTCGTACCTGTCGAACTTTGATGACATCTGCTCCATACACTTCACAAATGTTTTTGGTTGCCACATTGCCGTATTGTCTTTACGGAATTCATAAAGTAAACAATGACGTAAATGCACTTTATCGAACGACATTTTGAAAAAATATAAGGGGTTATTACTGTACTCTAGCCAGGCCAAAACTGAATAGAAAGTAGAGGGAAAGCATCCTTTATACAATGGAATCATAAAAAAAGGAGATACTATTCATAATTTATGAAAAAAAATTTTTTTACCTGGGATCATAAAAAACGGTCATTACTTTTGCATCAACCCAATAGTTGTTATTTTTTTCTATAAAATGCAATTCCACCAAAAAATATCAGTACAAAACTTAAATGTATTCAATCATATCAATTATAAAAAAAGTTTTGCTTAAAAAATATTGCAAATATTATTTTGAAAATAACTTACGAGAAAACATTGTGAGGAACCAAGGAATAGCAAAGAGTTCAGGCATAAAATTAATCTGGTGCAGATGGCTCGATAACTTCGGTTCGTGAAAAGCACACAACTGCCAGAACTTAACTAAATACTCCTTAATGACCGCACTATTATCCTTTAAGAAGAACTTGTTCAAGTACCGAGGAACAAATGCCGATAGACAGGCAAATGCCCTTGCTGAAAAAAAAGGAAAATTATTTTAATATTTGAAAGGCAAAAAATATTGGTTATTTACGTCATAAAAATCAGCCATTTAGGATTCGTGGAAATTCTTTTAGTTTTTTTGCAGTTCATCCTATAGAAAACAATTTAAAAAATTAATATAAAAAATAAATTGCATGGCAAACGTTTTGGTTTATAAAAAAGTCTTCTTTGGTATTTAATTTAAAAATATATATATATGGTACATGAACTAGCGCTGTTTGTTATAAAACAAAAAATGAAAAGCAATATAAATTTTGAAAATACTAACATGTGGCAGTACATATTAATTTAAAATAATTTTTAAGAATCGCAAAAGAAAGATTTTCGTGGGTGTACTGGCAAAAAATGTTAACTCGAAAATATGCAATTTTGACTTAATGACAAGATTTCAGCGTTCTATAAACTGGCAAAATACACTAAGTAGTTTGAAATGTCATATACATGAGGTTTTAAAAGTAAATTCAGCTTTATGTTTAATAGCAGGTATTTTATTTAGGCTAAAAGCTTTAGAGTCAACGTTTTTTGCCAGTATGTGCACAGTTTTATAACTAGAGGCATTTTTAAATATATACATCAGTGTAGACAAGGGCTATTGAATTAAAAAACAAATTAAGTAATGGCTTTTTTTAAAGAAGTCATTACACAATTCAGTTTTCTGATTGAAAAAAGTCACAATATGTCCAATCTTACCTTCATCATTGAAATTTAGGAAGAGAAAAGGTGCTGTGAGAGAATCTAGTCCTTGCCAGTACACATATTGAGGGTTGCTCAACAGCCAAGCCTTCAAGATTCTTCTGAGTCCGTTGTGTCCAGCACTTCCGCACAGTAACCAGCAATACTGGTGACACCGAGGTATGTCCACTTCAATCTAAATCAATCAAATTCAAATAAACTTCCGGGATTCGGACCTCACATACAAATGAAAGAGTTTCTGCTTTATAAAAAGCTCGGTTCATCCCACCATAGATGTTTCTCGGGTAGTCTATCGAGTTCAAGAAGTCTGTATCGAGTTTGATCAATATATCTAGAAATTCCAAGAATTTGAAAAGCGTGGTTGTCAATCATGGGAGGAATTGGTGAATGCTACACGTGTGTAAAGTGATCACTTAAACCAGCCTATGATGGTTGTAAGCCCCGTAAATGCCCAGATTTCCATATGTTTGTTTCGTTTGAACAAACATTAGTTTGAAAATACCATAACTAGGCGAAATAACTGTCACATTATGAATTTTTATGTGTTTTTAATAAAATACAACTTAGTAGACTCAAAAAATCTGTGTTTGATTTAAAAATTAATTCATAAATTGAAATGGAGTGCTACAAATTAAACGCCAAAACAATAAATAAAGTAACCATCAGTACTGGCTGGAGGCTGAAGATGAAGGATATCGGCAAGGCTCGTGTCTAGATTAACACAAAGTAGTCAGAATAACTTAACATGTCATGTAATACCTGTCGATCAGTAGGGGTTGGAGTTTCTTTATCTATCCTAATATACTGATCTTCAATATCACCCTTTACATCGAGAAGAGCGGCCCAAACTTTACCTCTGACTAGGGGAGGAATGTCTATAGCTGCTTCCCTTTTTATTATTGGTGCTGTAAATGGATAGCCCTAAAATAAAATAAAAATGCTATTTTAAAATGACATTTTATACGCATAATAATCATTTTACACAAGTACTTTTGTATATATTCATCAAATCCGATAAGGTGAATAACACAATTTATATGTACTATTGTGTGTTTCTTACTTGAAATCTAGTTTACTAAAATAATAATATAAAATTTATTTTTACTTTTCTTAGAATGTGATATATCGCTCACTCCTTTCAAGAACGTCATAAATCAAAAATTGCCAATTTTGAGTTGTGCATGTTTTCGGAATGCCCAGAAAATGTACTATATCCCAGCAAAAGCGGCATATTTTTAACTTAATATTTACGCGCTACAGGGCAGAAAGTGTCATTTTTGCATTTTGAAGAGAAGGTATTGTTTAATTATTTTTTAAAATATACTAAATATTTTTCAAATGCAGAAAAAACCTTCAGGTTTAACCTAAAAAGATCTGTTTCACAGTAAAAAGTTTAATAAGTGGCTTGATATTTATTTTTAATACATTGTATTATATTTTTAAACTTTAAAAACGTTCTCCTGAAAAATCAAGTTTTTTGATTTATGACGTTCTTGAAAGGAGTGAGCGATATGTACAAGCTATATTAGCGATGTCATATGTACTTACGAAATATAATTAATATATGCTATAAATATAATGAATATATGTTACGACTATAAACATGGGACCAAAAAGGACCGTTTGTTGATGTTCCAATGTAATTTGGAATGCTATGCTGCCCCTTGAATAAAGAAACTGTTTCACTTTCGGGGGGACCTCCTGTAGATAATATGAAATTAGATAAAACTTTTCGGAATTACCTATCCGAAATCTAGTTGATAAATGTAATATTATTAAATGTATGCAAAAGATAAATAATAATATTATGAAATGTCTACTGAGAGTGTCGCTGATAAGTATATTCCGGCACGGGAGCTGTTTCCCAACAGACCGCTAGAGACCGCCACTGTTGCCTTTTACATTTACGTTAGGCGGGCGGCATGGAAGGCTTGTGGAAAAGGAGCGGCTCTTGGGCAGGGGGTCTTAGGGGTGGACTGATTATATTTCGGAACAGTTGTCTCAATAAATCAACAAAGTAAGCAGTAAGAAACTAGCACACTGGTCTCTGAGTAATAAAATCCAAAGAATTACAGAGCTAACGCCAAGTACTGGTCTCTAATGGTGAATACTTTCGATTAAACGATATGGCTTTATTTGTATCACCACACCTGTTCCACGCTTCGATTTCAACCTTCGCCAAATTAAGCGGTATTTATGATAACGCTACCTTAGGGACTTGCCCTTCTTGCACCACAGAACAACCCCTGTGCAGTTTTCTAAAGACTTCTCAGACAGAGACGTCTCGTACAAGCTAGATTTTGTAATAGTAGAAATTAAAGGACACAAACAGGACTTACATGTTAATTATCAATTTCATTTCATTCATTCAAACCCTTAATCGCTCCCCAATGGTGTCTAGGGCACTGCATCATATAAACTCAGTATTATCTTGATCGTTAAAACATAAAGGAAAGGTGATTAGCCCTCCACTTCAGGTACCAGTACAGGGTAAGATTGAATAAACATTAGAGTGAAAAAATGACTTATATTATTTTGACCTCCCCCTGGGAATAGACTCAAACCATTACACTACGGAGGCGGACATTATATAATTATCAACAGTCTGCAATATTTATAGGGTACATATGACATGGTTTTGATTTACGTACCCTCAAGAGCCTTTCAAATAATACAAGCCTATGGAACTGGTATTCCGTATCTCTTTCTTTTATAACCCTCGGCAGACGGGATGTGTCACTGGATTCTTTCTGCGGTACATCAACGAGAGGGGAAAATTCTCTCGGAGGAATATGCGAAAGTCTTGTCAGCAACAAGTCCATCCCTGATAAGGAGACTCGGCGATCCATCAGCGCGGTACTCTGACCACCGAGTGAGCAACCATCAAGCAGAACAGCACTAGAATAATAATATTTCAATAGGTTTGTAATGTTTTTCTTATACAAGCAGCCCAACATGTACTTTTTCTTCACTGGGTGAATTTTATCATCTTTTTAACCCTTCCCTTCTGGTGCTAAAAACTTCCACATGCACCGGTGATATGTATTTTGTACACCATATGAAAATGTGATTAAAAACAGGAAAAATTTTAAAATTCCTAAATGTTACTTTTATTGACCATAGTAGAAGTTAAAATGTATCAATTTTGTTATGTTAGCTCTGGTAAGTACCTAAAATAGAGAGAAAAAATATATCGCAAGTACTCGCCATAGCTAGCGTAGCGACACGACCATCCTGAACGACGACTTGTGCGCAGCTAAAATCAGATCGTCGGAAACAGTATGAAGCCACGTGCACGTGTACGTAAAGTGCGGCACGCACGCATACTCTGATACAACGTTTGTGTATCCCCGATTTTTTTACAATTTATTTATTTCCGTCGCTGCAAATGAATAACTTTAAATTACAATACTTTTATGTATTATGGAGGAATACAAAAATTTTGAGCCCGTACCTATTATATTTTATATCGATTTTCTCATTTTTAAAGTCAAGTTGTAGTAAATACATATCACCGGGAGGGGAAGGTTAATAAGTTAGTTCTATAATCTTCTGTCATCGGGAGTATTCACATTCTGGAGACTGCAGTTCAAAAGTGGGATGTGGTGCTTTTGCTAAGCCAGTCTCTCAGATTTTGCAGTCAGGACGTCTGTCTTCTTTGGATCCCTTGCATTAACTGAAGAAGATGATTCTTCAAGGTTGGTGATTTAGAGTAAGTCTGGTGACTAATTGAAAACTCACTAGACTCACAATGAAGAAGAAATAAGCAATATATGTATAAAAATGAATAAGCGCTGTTCTACAATACTGAATCTAAGTTTAATGACAAGATATATGGTCATTTAAGGAGTACTTTACATCGTTCCATTCATTTCTATAGGGTCCGCTCAACAATGATTTATTTACTAACATGTCCACTGCGAATAAAATAATGTCATACGGATGAACCTAAAATCGCACATTTTTAAAAACCCATAACCTTGTTCAAAACCAAATTCTATTTTCTATTCAAACATCGTACATAAATGTCCGAAGACAGACTTCCACGTATGGTCCTTCAAGGAAGCCCTGAAGGACGCAGACCCCCAGACAGACCTCCAAAAAGGTGGAATGACAGCTGGGAGTCAACATCCCAAGAGCGACATGCGGAGGCAGAAACAGATCCCTAGGATCTACAAAAAGAAGAAGTTAATCAATGTTTTTAAAACACATAAAACAGCTATAAATCCTTATTTATATTTAACACGACTCCCAGTTCAAGGCATGGCTGCAATATTTGTATAGACAAGAGAGCCGTGTTTGATGCACAGAACGGGTTGAGAGTTTTTTTTAACACATTTTGATTATTTACCAAAGCATCTGAAATATTCATTATTACATAAATAATTTTGAATACAACATTTTAAGTGTGTCCAAATACTTGTTTACAAAATCTGGATTATCTCCAATTACAGGAGTTATGTTCATATCATTTTTTGAAATCTCATCAAAGATGAAGAAGAATATGGAAGTCTGGGCAGTTACGGGGCTGACGACCGTCATAGGCTGGTGTATGCGATCACTTTACACACGTCTAAGATTCACCAATTCTACCTCTCTACTCTTTTATAATCCAGGATTCGGACTTTACATTCTAATAAAAGAGTTTCTGCTCAATAAAAAGCTTCTTTCATCTCGCCAATAGATGTCTCTAGTGAAGTTCTAGTGATTCAAGAATAATATTTCAAAATTGGCTCATATATATATAGAACTTCTAAGAATTTGAGTAGTGTGGTTGTCAATAATGGGTAGAATTGGTGAATGTTACCCGTGTGTAAAGTGATCACTTAAACCAGCCTATGACGGTCGTCAGCCCCGTAAATGCCCAGACTTCCATATTCTTCTTCATCTTTGATGAGATGTCAAAAAGTAATATGAAAATGACTCCTGCAGTTGGAGATAATGCAGATTTTGTGAACAAGTATTTGGACACACTCAAAATGTTGTAAATAATTTTGAATACGTACATAGGCATTGAGAGTATTGGTGGGGTACATTTAATCAACCCCTGTTTCTTTAATTCGACTTGTATATCTCCGCCTGCAAGCTGCCACCAATGATATAAAAATGGCATACTGCATCCAAGTAAACCGGGTATTTTCTCTTTACCACAAATCTCTTGAGAACCTTCAAACAGTTTGTGTTTAATGACATCTTGCGATGAAGGTCTCAGGGATGGTGAGATCTGAAGACACAATTCTATGAGATCTCGAATGTCTTCAGGAAGCTCCTGTGGAAAAATAAAGGTTTTATGATTTGAAAAATAAGAGTAATGTAATACATATAATAAACCAAGGGTGTAATTTTTTTTTCTTTATTTTAAATTATTTTGCATTATACAAACATGACATAAATTGAAATACAAAAAATATGAATAAAATGTAAATCAAAAAAAGATCCCACAAAGGCAATGGCCTGTGTGTGGGTAAACAATATAATTTAGGTCATAGTAAAGGACACTGGCAAGAATACAATAGATATTATAAGTAGAACAAGAATAATAGTGTTAATATAAAATACAAAAAATACAAAATACTTGAATATCAGAAAATATTTTTTTTTAAATAAAAATAAAAAGTTAAAAACATAAAAAAGATGAAAAATTAAAAAGTTAAAAGTTAGCAATCATGTACTAATGATTAAAGAAAACACTTGTTTTTTACCACTTGAGTTTTATTATAGACTACATGTTTCAGAAGTTAAACTTCCATCATTCAGGTCTGTATAATAACTAAAATATAAAATATAAAATTGTTCTTTAAATAGGGAGAGGGGAAAGTTAGGGGAAGGGGTTAGTCAAGGGGCGGAGTTTGAAAACAAAGGAAAAATGGAAAGCAAAGGTGAAGAATTTTGAAACAATATATTATTTAATAAATTATTATTAGAATTTAGGTTTTTTTGGATTTCTAAATTTTCAAGATAATTCATAATTTGGCCTTTATATGGAACAAGGTGTAATAATTTTAATTTATGAGAGTGAAATGAGTGATTAGTATCTATTATGTGATTTGCCAATTCCGAAAAATAATTACTAACAAGACCGCTATGATGTTCTTTAATTCAACATTTGAAACATGTAGTCTATAATAAAACTCAAGTGGTAAAAAACAAGTGTTTTCTTTAATCATTGTAACATGTCTTACCACAAAGTTAATGCCGAAACAATAAACAAAAAATCATGTACTACATGAGTGACATGTCTACAAGAAAAAGGAGCTTAAATCTGTCTCTTCAATAAACAATATAAACAAAATTTTAAATCTACACAAACTTAGGTAATTAACATCTAACAAATAGTCTTTGTGGAATAAATTGAACAGTTTTGGAGCTATGAAAAATGAGTGTCTTTGCGCAAGTCTGGATTTACAAAAAGGGATTTCTAATAAATTATTCATTCTTTGGCTGTATGTATTATTTTTTTTAGGAAATAAATGTTGGTGCATGAAAACATATTTTAGACACTGTTGGTAATCTCAAATTTTCTTACGATTGACTTCTAACATGATTCTTATAAAAAATATCACGTCTTCGGTACGCCGCACACCTAATAAAGTATATTTGGAAAATGTGAACGGGAGAACAGAACGAGGACGGCAAAAAATACTTGGCACAACCAGAAAAATCTATGTGCTCAGAGGGACTAGATCAAGGGTGGCCAACCCGCGACCCGCCGGGTGTCTACTTGCGGCCCGCGGAGCATTTCACATATTTTTTCTTTAAGTGTACATGAAACCACCAAAACAACATTTTAACGTGCGTAGTTCGTATCATACCCATATATGGAAGTATTTCACTATTGTGACAATTTCAAGACCCATACAATGGCGTCAAGTAGTAAAGACGTTGGACCAAAGAAGAGAAGAGTAACAAAAGAACTGAGCAGTTTTCTGATTATTTTTTGTATTGCCTAACTCTAATTTAATATTTTTTTTTTATTCTCATTTTCATTGTATCTTCATAAAAAAAAAAAAAGAATATATATATATATATATATATATATATATATATATATATGTATATACTGTTTTTTTTTATAAGGAATAACCCGCAAAGCCCCTACTTTAAAAGGCTGCAGGTAGAATAGGAAGGATAAGGAAAGTTAATGTAAAAAATACACCACAAACACCCAGACCAATTGAAAAGAAATCTTTCTTGAATTCATTTTGCAATTGGCAAGAATCAAACCCGCGACGCCAGTTTCGCAGTCGAGCCTCTACCCAACTACGCCAGGGGGTCTGTCTAAACACCTAATATATTGTATGTTGAAACACCATATATCGTAGTCGTACAGGAGAAAGTGACCAACTACCAAAACATAAAATGTTCAGGAGGGCCATTTAAGTCACTTATGCTTGGCAAGAAAATAAACATCAATGCAGTTAGTTATTTTTACTAAGTCAATATATTATACTTCCAAGTTTAAAATCTTTTGGGATTTTTTCAGGGCAATATTAAGCTAGTAAGATAGCAAATAGTCAATGATCACGTTTTTGTTAAACAATGCACTTGGTCACTTTCTCCTGTATGACTACGATATATCTAAATGTGCAATTTTTACTATACTTGATATATATCGAAGAAATCGTGTTCTCTTGCGATGCGTTGCGCAGGATTGGGAGTCTGCAATAGTGTAAGGATCCTCCTGAGCGTTGGACCAGGTTTTAGTCCGGACCATAATGGTCCCAGGAACAATTCCAGCATTATAATACCGAGATTCCAAATGTCACTGGCATGTCCTCCTCCACCCAGTATGGCTTCGGGACTGAGGAAGCGAGGTTGTCTGCAATACAAAAACTCCTTAGACTATTGTGCAATGACTCTGTTAAGTGCTCTTTTTTTGGGTTTATTTAGACACACGTTGATAGTATAAAGAATAAACCGTGTCTTAGACCTGAAATTATTATTTACAATATATGTATGTACCTGACATATCGCTCACTCCTTTCAAGAACGTCATAAATTCAAAAACTTGATTTTGCAGGAGAACGTTTTTAAAGTTTAAAAATATAACACAATGTATTAAAAATAAATATCAAGCCACTTATTCAAGTTTTTACTGTGCAACAGATCTTTTTAGGTAAAACCTGAAGGTTTTTTCTCCATTTGAAAAATATTTAGTATTTTTAAAAAAATTATTAAACAATACCTTTTCTAAAAAATGCAAAAACAACACTTTCTGCCTGTAGCGGGTAAACATTAGGTTAAAAATATGCCGCTTTTGCTGGGATATAGTACATTTTCTGGACAATTTTTGATTTATGACGTTCTTGAAAGGAGTGAGCGATATGTGAGATCTGTGGTAGTTGTATTAAAATATTGGAGTATTAGAAAAAGCCTTTCAGGCGTATGTACCAATAAATAAATAAATTAACCACTTAAAGTTAAAATATCAATTCATATTTACTTAGGTCATGTAGTGATATTCCGGTAGATCACCAGTTTTAAGATTACCCATTTTTAATGGGACACTGTGTATTGAATATTATGTACAGGTATTCCCTGTATACAAAAAAGGAACTTACCCAATTGGAAAAGAAACATCATTTCCTTCGCCCGTCATGTAATATAGACCAAAATTAAATAGTTTAACATTATTTTTACTGTCCACTAGAATATTATCTGGACTGAGATTCCTGTGAATATAACCTCTAGTATGCAAGGCGTGCAATCCATTTGCAATTTGTTTGCAAATGTGAATTTTTTCATCGATGTTCATTGATGAACATTCCATCAGAGGTTTTCCAGTGTATTCAGACACTACAATGATTCGTTCTACAAAAATATAATACATTGGTAAGAAAAGTAGAAGAGTGGAGCAATAGCATTCATTACATTCAAAACATTATTAATTATTATTATTAAATGGTGTTACTGATCCTTAAAAAATGCCTTGGCAGGCATTTCTTTTCAGTTTATTTATCTCGATAATCAAATCGGTTATTTAATTTATAAGATGCATTTTTGTTAAATATTTACATAAACTGTATAGGTACATTTATTTAATTTTAAACATATTTAAAATAGTTTTTGTAGAGATCCACCAAGCCACCTTGTGTGTCTTGTCGGTGGAGTTCTTTTTACATACATTTTTTTATTGTTTTTTTACCATTTTAACCTAATATTCACACAAAAAGAGAGAAAAAACTAAGAATATAAACTGTTTTACAATTTTCATAGAATTAACTCTTGATCATTAACCCATTCCTTTATTTTGTCTTTGTTCCATATAAATCTCATCATTTCTATATTCAGATTAATGAACTGATTTTTTTATTAGGAACATTTTTCTATCTATCCGGACATATCTATAGAATACTTTTTATCGCTGGTCTGGTTGGCTTACTTTTCCTCCGTAAATAAATTAAAAGTTATTGATCATACCATAATATTGAAGAAAACGCTTGTTTTTTACCACTTGAGTTTATTTTTGTGACGACTAGTTTCGGAAGCTTACATTTAGACCTAAAGATGGTAGCTTAGCTTTCGAAACTAATCGTCATAAAAATAAACTCAAGTGGTAAAAAAAAACGAGTGTTTTCTTTAATAATATCATCATGTCTTACCACAAAGGAAATGCCGAAACAATAAATAAAATAAGAGCATACCATGTTTGCCTCTGATGACATCGAGGTAAATACAAAGATTCGGATGTTCTATTATCTTCAATTTCTGCGCCCTGCCAAGTATCGTGATGGAATTCGGGGTAAGAGGAAGTCCATTACTTCCACAAGATTCACTGGGATAACTTTTAGCAAAGAATGTGCAGGCACCAAACTTTGTAACATCGCACTCGGTAACAACCGGCATCTTCATGTATATATTTTTTAAATTTTACTTTATATTACTATATCATATATTATGCTGAGAAAAATAATTTCATAACAGCTTTAATTAAAAATACACATAATTGGATGCAGTCGCACTTCTATAACGCACACTCGACAATAATATAAAACTGACAGTTAATTTGATCTGACGGAAAATCTGACATTTAACAGAGTGTTGCCATATGACCAGTTATAAATTATTGCAATACTTCATAAATTAAATACCTATCTCACGATAGGTACGAAATTAAAATAGACCACAGACTCCCAATTTTTTTAATCAAGTGCCTCCTAGTCAAAATTTTCTTTAGCGAGGGTGGTAAATTCCTGAAACGTCTCCTCAGAGTAAATTTATATTTTTAAGCTTTCAATATCTCTGGTAATGTTAAATAAATATTAGAGTGTAAATTCACTAATATTCATTTTCACCTCCTCTAGGTATCGAACCTGGGACCTCTAGAACGGTAGCCAAGCGCGCTGACCATTACACTGCGGAGGCGGACTGAAAAAAAAAGTCACCAGTATCAATAAATTGCTAATCTCTGGCACAGATAATGTTTTAAAATAAACTTATTTCCACGATATCTATTTTCAATCTTATGGTACTTTTCTGGTGTCAAAAGTTTTTGTTGCCATTTTAACACGCTCCCGTCATGATTAAATCATTTATTGGTAAATTATCCTTGATAAAAAAATCATAATTGAGAAATTGTAGTTTCAAAATAATGACAACAAAAATCCACCCACACGAGTATACCTACGTGACCACGTTTTGGGCTTCAGCTGGCTGTCAACCCTCTGGAAGAAAAAAAGAGAACAACGTGGTCGCCATAAATTTACTGGCCGTCGCGAGCCATTTCATAATGTCCCTTTTTTTTAACTGAAATTCGAAATTTAAAATTTATTTTGATATGTAAAACACTCTCTTTGTCATCCATTGTTCACTTTATTTAATACTACTTTTATAAATATTTATTCGTGACTACCGGTTTAGGAAAATCATTCCGTCATTAATAAATCGTAATAATTTGAACCTGAGATGGAATGATTTTCTGAAACAGGCAGTCACGAATAAGTGTTTATAAAAGTGGTATTACACAAAGTGAACAATGGATGATAAGGAAACTGTTTTACTACCATCCCACAAAGTTATCAATGCTTTAAATACACAAAATGTATTTTTTTATATTCTTAATTTTCTGTATTTGTGATACATTTATAGTAACATCATTAGAATCGTAAAATACGGTTAAAATACTCAATACCTTTAAAACGGTATCCCAGATTTATCGGCAATATCCCACTAGAATTACACTTTTTCAAACCCTTATCCAAACCAAAATGGTCCATAGGGCACTACATCGCATCGACGCAGTGCAACATTGATAATTAATTAGCTGAAGATAAGATGATCAATCCCGCGCTTTAGGTACCAGTCCAGGGTAAATAAATAATTTTGGATTATAAATTCACTAATAATTAATTTGCCCCCCCCCCTCCCCTTTGGCAATCGAACCCGAGATCTTCACCATAGTACACAAACGCACCAACCACTACACTACGAAGGCGGACATTTAAAAAACTAATAATAAATTTTAATAAACCAAATTAGGGTAAATAAATCTTGAATTAACCAATTGACATAAATTGTGTCTGCCTCCGTAGTGTAGTGGTCAGTGCATTTGGCTACCGCGCTGGAGGTCCCGGTCTCGATTCCCAACAGGTCAAAATAAATATGGATGATTTACTCTCATATTTAGTTAATATTTACTCACATTTCAATTATAATTTGAGTTCACAGATTGAGAATAGTTGCGAATCTTTGACCTTGAGTATATTTTTGCGGTGGTTTATTTGTCGTTTCTGAGTATACAAATTAGTTAGTCCTTGTTTCTGAGAACTAAATTTATTCACATCTTATTTGTTCACTTCTTCAATTACTTCGTAATCGTATATCGAATGCAGTTGAATTTTTGTTGTAGTTTGTGCGGCGTTGTACAGAGCGGAAACTAAAAAGCCAAAGAAATACATATGAATAGTGATATGAATGTTTTGTTTTCGTTTCAAAGTGTTCAAAATCGCAACACCATTCTATTTGACCATCAAGATACAGATGACTAATAATTTTAAAGTATTAAAATTTCCTATAATTTTCGCTTGACAAAAAATTATTACATGTAACGTATATTTTTAAAGCTAAGCATGTTATAAATATGTTAAATAAGATTAATCATTCACAGTGACAATGAAATTCAAGAAGAAAAATAAATCCAAAAACAGTGAAAACGTATTATTAAATTTTCAAACAAAATCTAAGGATGATTTTCTCAACGCATACAAACATTGCAGTGAGGCTAGTGTACAGGAAATACACGCCCAATTATTTAAAAAGATAGAGGATGGTGTTATTAAAGGCGATGCTGCCGGCGTGAAGACACTATGTCAAGTCCTCGAGTGGGTGAGCAGTGTATCGCCATGTGTTCATAACTCATATTACAGTGTCTCTGACCATTCCAAATTAGTGAGATTTGTCAATCTGGCTTGTAAACTACAAAGAATTGACATTTTACAATATTTCCTCAGTAACTGTGGAGACATAGACCCGATACTCGCCCTGTCCATAGATGACCATGAAGGCCATAATGCATTATATTATGCTATTCGTTCGAGCAATGTACACCTTTTTAATTTACTGATATCTCACTGGCCAGATGGCTCTCAGGACTTGGATCGTTTTCTCGCTGATTCTTATAAAGAATTGAAATTGAAGAATGTCCTCCTCTCGGACGAAATGGATTTTTTGGTAAACCGCAAACTATTCGACCATCGCTTTTTTTCCAATACTCGAACAATAAAGCAGCCTTCCATTTCTGATATAAAGGAAAGGTTAAAACTGCTTTTAGAGAAAATAAGATACCTAATAAATGAATACTCTCATAATCCTGCAGATGAAAAGTTTCTGTTTATTATCAAATTTGTGACGAGAAATATTATTTTACTAAAGCAGTTGGTACCTACTTATACTTCAGTTCCGTGGGAAGAAATGGAATTTTGTTTAGTACACTCTGTGATGATACAAACTAAGAATAGCCCTTTAAATTGTTTTCTTATAGACAAAGAAAATATATTAAATAAGTTGAATAATTTTTCGCAACCTGTAGAAAATTTACTATTAAATATTGGAACCACAAACTCCAATAAGCCCATTCGGACAAGCAAAGATCGAGCACAAGTGAAAGCGTCTATCTTGGACAAGTATCCATTACTGCAAGACTTGTACGATGATTTTGAAGAGATGCGAGATGTATATTCCCTTCAAATAATGAAAAACTCGATTGATGTGATTCAAGAGACTGTCAGCGGAACCAGAAATGGACAACTCATCATTACCAGAGCGCTGCAAATAATTGGAGAAAATCTTAAGAGTTCTTTGGAAACCCCTAAGCTTTCTCTTTCCATGCATGATCTATTGTTACTTTCCCTGCCTAAAGAAACGCAGCAACTTTTTAAAGACATACGTAACTCTTTATCTCACCCTAACTTTTTTGAAATGGAAGGAACTGAATATTATAACCTTTTATATTCCAAAATTCAGAAGGACGTTAAAGCAATTGGAATATTAATCAATGAAATAATTGACTCAAAAATCTTAAATAAAGTTCGTTTATTATTGGCTCAAGTAATAAAATGTGATAGTGTAGATGATATTTGTAAATTTGCTATTAAATTAAATAATATTAATCTATTTAGTAAAACAATAAATGAATCAACAGATCATCAGGCAATAAAGAGCCTTATTGAAGAAGTAAGTAGTATAATTGATGAGAAAACACCATTGGAGTTGAAGTTGCTCTCTGATATCTATAAAGTTGTTGGTAATTTTCAAAAACACCAAAATGATTTGAGAAGCAAGTATATTAGTGGATTACATTTTTTAAAAAATTTGTCTAAAACAATTCATCATTTTAGCACTGATAATAATTCTAATAACAATATTATAAGAGGTATGAAATACACTGCTAATAAAATGCTGGAAAATTTGACATTAGACTCTTCTTTAAATGATGGCAATATATTAAAGAAATTGATTTTCTTATTAATGCTGTTCCATCATAGTGTGAAATGCAGAATATCTATTGAAGTGGATATGAAAATACAATTCCTTGTAGTGAAAGTCCTCAAAATCGCTTCCTATGAGAAAAGCAATATCAAATGGATAAATGAGTTTAAGATCCAACTAGCCAATTGCTGTAAAATTGATGTTGATGTCAAGAAGAAGAATTTAGCTATGAAAATGTATGTAGCTCAAAACTTTGAGAGTCAACTTAAGCAAAAAAACACAGAACTTAAGGAGATTTTGAGTGATTTTCTTCGTAGTAGCAAATCAAAGGTGCTTTCGGAATCAAAAGAAATGAATAATATTCCGTTGTTTAGTTCCTTTCGTCGGATAAGTCTATTAAACCCTGATACAAGAAGGGACAGTAAAGAATTGATAATTGAAATTTTAATGTTGGATATCCTGAACTTGTTAAAAGAAGCTGATTGTTTGCCTAATAATGTGCTTATTCTTGATGATGAGATTCCACTTTTAACTGGAAGATGCCTGCGCAACTACCTGGCTCACGGAAATGCTTTTGTTGATATACTTCACAATGGTTCATTCACCGCCATGGTCATCAATGCCATGGAACTCACTGAAAACCTCATTACAAAAAATAGTAAGTTGGGTTATGTTGTAACTCGTAATATAAAAGAAATAGAGGAAAAATATTATTCAAATTTAAATGTCATCCAGAATCAACAGAAAATGTTCACTGCTGTGATTGACGGAAGTATAGAAGATATTGTGAATACATTAAAAAAAGGGGCTGATATGTATTCTAGAACCTGTGATTTGTCAACCTTAGTCCATCTTGCTGCCCAAGGATCAAGTTTGGAAACTGTTCAATTTCTGGTGAAAAACAATATAAGTCCCAATGTCCACGATATTAATGGGCAGACTCCGTTGCATATTGCTGCCAATTATGGCAGGGAAAATATTGTCCAGTTTTTTGTTGATGACGTTGGCTTATTGATTGATGAGCAAGATTATTTTGGACAGACTCCTTTACATTTGGCTGCGATAAAAGGGCACGAAAAAACTGTTCAAGTGCTTTTATCTCTCGGAGCAGATACTGCCATTAAAGAAATTGGAGGAGAGTCTCCTGTCCATTTTGCAGCGAGAAAAAATTATTTGAAAATAGTTCAACTTTTACTTCAGAATGATGTCAGTGTTGACAGTAACGAAGTGAACGGTGGATTTACCTCTTTACATGTTGCTTCTGACTATGGGCAGTTAGATGTAGTATTGTTCTTAATAGCTAATAATGCTAATGTTAACGCTAAGACAGCGCTGAGAGCCAGTCCCTTGCATTTAGCTGCATTCCAAGGTCACACACTTGTTGTAAAAGCTTTAGTTGACAGTGGTGCTGATGTAAATGCTACATCTTGTGTTTGCACCCCATTATGGTATGCTGTAGAAACTGGGCGCGAGGATATAGTAAAGTATTTATTAGAAAAGGGTGCCTCCGTAAATGTATGCGACACAAAATTCAACCATACTCCCTTACACATGGCTGTGTCAAATGGACATAAAAGAATTGTGGATCTCTTGATCAATGCCGGCGCTAACGTCAATGCTGTGAGACGCGATGGCCTTACTCCACTGTTGTATGCGGCGAGGGAAGGTCATAAAGACATTGTATCAGTTCTATTGGAGCGCGGTGCCTATTTGAAGTGTACAAGTATATTAGGTTCGTCAGCTTTACATCTTAGTGCGGAACGAGGCCATAATGATATACTAAAGTTATTGATAAATGAAGGATTAAATGTAAATTGTAGAAATTTGCAACGCCTGACTCCCTTGCACATAGCAGCAGATTGTGGTAATAAAGATACAGTTGAGCTACTGCTTAAGGAAAAAGCCGATATTAATGCAGTAGCCTTTAAAGATCTTACTCCGCTTCACTGTTGCTCTCGAGAAGGTCACCAAGATGTTACAGAAGCTTTATTAAAAGGGGGGGCGGATGTTCACACTTTAGATGTTAATGGATATACACCACTGCATAGGGCTGTGGAACAATCCAACAATGAGAATATTATAAACCTTTTAATTATATATAATGCAGATGTTAATGCAGAGAATCGATTCAACCACCGTACTCCATTACACATAGCATCATTTTTAGGCCATAGTGAAGCTGTTAAAGCACTAGTCCTCAAGAAGGCCGATGTAAATTCTAAAACGTTAACTGGTGAAACTCCCTTATATCTGGCGGCCCAAGGTAATCACAAATCTGTAGTTAAAATATTATTAAATAAGGAAATAAATAAAAATTCAACAAAAATGGATCTCTCTCTCGCATTATATAGTGCAGCCGAACACAACAATAAGGAAATAGTAGATATTTTATTAACAAAAGGAGCCGATGTAAATGCGAATGGAGGGCAGCCCTTAATAGCTGCTATTTCAAAAGGACACAGATTTGTCACCATGTCTTTATTAAGTAATAAATGTATTAACCTCGATATAAAAAACCATGATGGTTTAGGCTTGCTACACTTAGCAGCCACTAGTGGAGATTGGAATATTGGCAAAGAGCTTATCAAAAAGGGAGTCTCTGTTGATTTACGCTGCGGGACTATTACACCTCTATTTATTGCTGTTAAATATGGTCACAAAGAGTTTGTAGATGTCCTTTTACAAAACACTAAGATCAATGCCGACCCAGAATATTTGTTTCTGCTGCATGAAGCAGCTGCCAACAATTGTTCTGACATTGTGAAGAGTCTACTGCTTTGGGGAGCTAAGCCTGATGTCAAGCATGATAAAAATGGAACGCCATTGGAAATCGCAGTTCATTTTGGTATGATCGAAAATGTTAAAATAATGTTTGAATTTGAAGGTAAAATGAAATGCAATACCAGTTTACTGGTACACATTGCTTCGCAATCTGGAAACATAGAAATGATCAAATTCTTGAGAGAAAGTGGAGAATGTGATGTTAATACCAAAAATGAATCTGGATTGAAACCGATACATATTGCAGCTCGCTCGGGTTACAAAACTGTAGTTCAGTACTTCATAATGAATGGTTCCAGCGTGGATGAGCACGATGAAAATGGTTCTTCTCCATTATTTTATGCCGCAGAAGGAGGTCACCTTGACGTAGTAAAGTGTTTGATAGAAAACGGTTCCAATATCGACGCTGTAGATTTTAATAGCATGCGGCCTGTTCATGTTGCTGTCCAACAAGGAAGCACCGATGTTATTAAAACTCTTTTACAGTGTGGTGCTATATATAACTCTTTAGATAAATATCACAGGAAACCTCAAGATTTATCTAACGATGAAAATATTAGAAATCAATTTGAGACTGTAAAATTCCTATTTAAAGCTGTGAAATCTAATAATGTCCCCTTGGTAAAAAAAATAATAGAAAACAAAGATGTTATTGTCAATGCAAAGTGTGTAAAGAGCTCCACTCTTTTAAATTTGGCTTCTTGGAAAGGCTATGAGGAGATTTGTAATATTTTACTCATGAAAGGAGCTAATCCGAATGCTGTAGGAAAGGAAAAGTGTACCCCGCTTCATTACGCATCTCGATATTCCCACTTAGGAATTGTCATATCTCTTCTAAAAGCTGGTGTCGTATTTGATGCTAAAAATGAACACGGAAAAACATCGCTTGATTATGCTACTGAGCATAATTTTAGAAATATTATTGATTTATTGAATCTAGTAAAACGATCCTTCCAAAAAGTACAAGAGTGGGACATAAATGTAATTGAAGATTTAAAGAAAATTAAAGATACTGACATCATCAAGGCTGTGCTAAATACTAAAAATGTTAATGGCGATACGCTCGAAGTTGTAGCTATTAATTGCGGGTTTCCTCAAGAAAACTTATTAATGGAAATTCTGCAAAAAAACATTTCTTTAACTCTAAGAATGGTGCATGCAATGTGTTTGAAAGAAAATTACCCGCAAGCTTTATGCCTATTGGAAAATGCTGTAAAAGAAAGGACTGAACTTCTAGGAGAAGATAATCCAAAAACTTTATATATAAAGCAAAAGATTGCTGGAATATTGTATAAGCAATCAAAATATTCAGAAGCTTTATTGTTATGGAAAGAAGTTCTTCATAAGCAAATAAAAATTTTCGGGCCAAATAGAGAGCCTACCTTAGTGACGAAAAGCGATATTGCCTTAGTATTGCATAGGCTAGAAAGACACCAGGAGTCTTGGGAAATTCTAGACCAAATTATCCCCAAGCTGACAGAAATTCTAGGTGAGAATAATGAAGATTTATACGATGCCAAAAGTCGTGCTGTACTTACTCTCGATGCCTTGAAAAGATATGAAGATGCTCTGAAAATAAGTGAAGAAACTTGTAGACATTATTTTGAATTATATGGGAGTCAGCATCCCTCTACCCTCGTGGAATATAACAATAAAGCGATGGTACTATCCAACCTCGGAAAGTTAGATGAAGCGTACAGTATTTATCAAAAAGTCTACATCGCAAGGCAAAAAGTATTGGGGTCAACACACTCCGATACTATGAGAGCACACTGTAATATGGCTTCTGTACTTCTAGTGAAAGGCCAAGCAGATGATGCTCTGAAAATCTATGAACAGGTTTTAGCTTTACAGAAAAAAGTCCTCGGATCCAAACATATTGACACTGTGAGGACTCAAACTTGCATATCATCTCTTTATTTCACCCAACGGAAATTCTTGAATGCGATGAAAATGCACAAGGAAAGTGTTTATCAAAGAAAAAAAATATTGGGCTCTGAAAATAAGCATTTTCTAGATGATATTTTTGAAGCAATAGAAAAAGATGGGGTTCTCTATGGTCATGATCCAAGTGAATTAATCGAAAATCCGGAAGATTTACCACCGGATTCTGAGTAATTAAAAACTAATCCTCTGAGTAAATCGTTCATTACAAAAAGGCCTCCAAAACATTGTCAACCCAATGCCAATGTCTCCATAACTTATTAAAAAATTATTTTGTGTTTACTTTATTACATTGTTGAATATTTGCTGCTGGCATCGCAATGACAATATATATATATATATATATATATATATATATATATATATATATATATATATATATATATATGTATATATATATATATATATATATATAAATATATAATATAATAATAAAACCCTTATCCTCACCCAATGGTGCATAGGGCACTGCGTCATATAAACGCAGTGTTATCTTGATCGTTTACACATGAAGGAAAGGTGATCAGCCCTCCGCTTCAGGTACCAGTCCAGGGTAATATTGAATAAATATGACAGTGAAAAAATCACTTTTATTTATTTTACCCCCCTTGGGAATCGAACCCGGGACCTCCAGAACGGTAGCCGAGCGTGCTGACCATTACACTACGGGGGCGGAGATAATATATATATATATATATATATATATATATATATATATATATATATATATATATATATATATATATATATATATGTATATCGCTCACTCCTTTCAACAACGTCATATATAAAAAAACTTGATTTTTCAGGAGATCGTTTTAAAGTTTATAAATATAAGAAAATGTATTAAGAATAAATATCAAGCTACTTTTTGAACTTTTTACTGTGAAACAGATCTTTTTAGGTAAAACCTGAATGTTTTCGCTCCATTTGAAAAATATATAGTATATTTTAAAAAATTATTAAACAATACCTTTTCTTCAAAATGCAAAAAAAAACACTTTCTGCCCTGTAGCGGGTAAATATTGAGTTTAAAATTGACTATTTTTTATTTATGACGTTGAAAGGAGTGAGCGATATGTGTGTTTATGAAAATCTATTTCAGCCTAAAATTTGTCTTCTTTTTTTCCTCTTGGTGCATAGGTCACTGCGGTCATAGAAATGTATTTAAATATATAAAAAAATGTACCTTTATCAGTTTAGTAATAATATAATAATAAGCAATAAATTGTATTACATATGTATATTTTTAAAATATTTTATACTATAAATTAATAAATTTTTTACTCACTGTTTAAAGCTCGTTTTTTGTAATTATTTTCTATCCATTTTGATTACTTCGTATTGTTCTATTGGTATTTTTTATTCTTCTTCACGTCCCCAAAGGCTGCCAATCATCTCGGCGAGTCTGTCCCTGTCCTGCGCTGCTTGGAACAGCTTCTCCACACTTGGGATGCCGGTCCACTCCTTATGATTCGCAGCCAGGACATCTACCTCCTACTGGGCTCTCAGTGTGCTTCAATTTTCCCCTTCAATATTAGTTGGAGTTGGTGGTGTTTCTCCCCGCGCAGCACAAGACCCAGATATGCAGTCTCCCGAACCTTGACAGTTGACAGCAGCTCCCTGTCAACTGTAGCTCGCCTCAGGACTTTGGTATTGGTAACCATGTCTGTCCAGGGAATTCTAAGCATTTGTCGATGGAGCCACATCTCAAATGCTTCCAGTCTGTTCATGGAGTTGACTTTCGAGGTCCACTTTTTTCTTAAGTGATTAAATTACTCAGTATATTTACTTTTTATTTTATTTGGAATTTTGAATATGGTATTGCTAACAAACAAGGCAATATTTACTTCTATATGAAGTTCCCTTAAGGTAATATTATTAAAAAATTTCATAAATTGATTCGGCAGTCACTTTGTGTTAAAATCTATCCATTTTTAATTAATGTTTTACTAAGTAATTACCACTATTTCTTAAAATCCACTGTGACACGTGTTTCGATGCATTCCGCATCATTTTCAAACACTATTTGAAAATACAGTCTCAGTGGATTTTAAGAAATATTGATATTTACTTAGTAAAACATTGATTAAATTTTTTTTTGTGGTTGTAGATATATAAAATGTGTGCAAATTTAACTTCATTCCTGAACTTGTATTTCTAAAAACTTAAACTAACTAACTAACCATCATGACGCTTCCTCGCAGGGATAGACAAAGATAATAGAACGCCACACCACTCTGTCTTTGCAAACATTCTTCACCTCTTTCACGTTCACGCATCCCCTTTTACATACCGCTGATCATTTCGGCTCCTAACCTGACCACTTTCAAGTATTTGATATACCTGATTGTGCCAAGTTTTTCTCGGTCTTCCTCCGCTCCTTTTTCAAACTACATTAGCCTCATAAATTTGTTTTACAGTTCTTTTCTCACTCATTCGTTCCACATGTCCAAACCATCTCAACACACTTTTCTTAATTTTGTCGATAATGCTTATCTCAGCTTTGCATTCTTTTCTTATTTAACTATTCGAACATCTATCATACGTCGTTTTTACGCATATTTCTCTGAGAGATTGCATTTTGACTGCATTCAGTCTACTTTCATCCTTCTTTAACATTTTTTAATAACTTAAACATTTTAAACCATATTGTACAGTAAATTCATGACACCAATCAAAATTTAGTACATATTTGAATTTTCTCAAATAGGAGTAAATTCTCTTTTCAACATATATATAGTATTCATTACAGACCCACTGTACCCCTGTTATAAACTCTATTAATGTAGATATGTTGTGTTGATGAATAAACTACTTCTGGACTTTTATTTATAACGAATATATATGATCTGTATTGTTAGGAAAGTAATGTTACTAATGAAAAATTTAAAAAAAGTACTTGTTTCTGAATAGAAGTAATGTTAAATTTAGTAATACTTTATTCATTTCCATAAATATATATATATTATATATATATATATATATATATATATATATATATATATATATATATATATATATATATATATACACATATCGTAGTCATCCAGGAGAAAGTGACCAACTTCCAAAACCTAAAATGTTCAGGAGGGCCACTTAAGTCACTATTGCTTGGCAAGAAAATAAACACCAATGCAGTTAGTCATTTTTATCTAGTCAATATATTATACTTCCAAGTTTAAAATCCTTTGGAATTTTTTCAGGGCAATATTAAGCTAGTAAGATAGCAAATAGTCAATGATCACGTTTATGTAAAACAATGCACTTGGTCACTTTCTCCTGTATGACTACGATATATATGTACGTATTTATATGAAAATGTGTCAATATATTATTATTAAAAATAAATAACAATTAACCCCAGTTTATCCCGAGCTTGACTCGGGCAAGGAGTTTGTGTTGCATCGATGAGTCTGAGTGCTGCTCGGGCAAATCGTATTCCAACATGGTGGTATTGATTTGCCCGAGCCAAATATATTTATGGATTTGTTTTTATTGACTAACCCGAGCAGTGTTCGGGTAGTACTGTTTCGAGTTGTTTGGTGATGATTTCCTCCACCGACCTGTATTGCCCCCTTTGAGTAACTATTTTTTTTTTGACATTTATTTTTAACGATGTACATACATATAAATACATATACTGTATGCATTCATTAAAAAAATTCTTAGAGTGAAAACTGTTGAAATGTGCTCCCTCAGACGAATGTGTGGAAAACCATTGTATTACAGAATTAAAAACGAAGATACAGTATAAGAAAGGAATGTTAGGCTGAACGAGGAATAATTGAAATTATTAGGAAGAGTTCTTTACGGTGGTATGGACATGTGGAGCGAATGGATAGCGAGAGAATGACTAAGAAAATATATGTGGCGAATGTGAGAAGGAAAACAGAACGAGGACGACCGAAAAAGACTTGGCACGATCAGATCAATCAGAACCTAAAATATGGCAGTGTGAAAAGTCTGCGTAATCGGAGGGCATGTATGGCTAGATGCATGGATGTGAAGGAGGCGAGGAGTGTATGTCAGGACAGAAGAGTGTGGCGTTCCATCCTCTCTGCCTACCCCCGCGTGACGGTAGTAGTAGTAGTAGGAAGAGGTCCATCAAGCCATTATGTGTGTCTAGTCGGTGGAGTTCTTTTTACATCCTTTTTTTGTTATATTTATCTTTAAAAAACAAAACCTTCTGAGTATGTCCAAATACTTGTTCACAAATCTGGATTATCTCCAATTAGGAGTTATATTTTTTACTATTTTTTGATATCTCAACATAGATGATGAAGAAAAAATATCCGCTCAATAAAAAGCTTCTTTCATCTCACCATCGATGTCTCTAGTGAATTCAAGCAATATGTTTGGAATTTGAACAATATACATATATAGAAGTTCTAAGTATTTGAGTAGTGTGGTTGTCAAATATGGGCAGAATTGGAGAATGTTACACGTGTGTAAGTGATCACTTAAACCAACCTATGACGGTCGTAAGCCCCGTAAATGCCCAGACTTTCATATTTTTCTTCATCTTTGATGAGATGTCAAAAAAATAATATGAAAAATAACTCCTATAATTGGAGATAATCCAGATTTGTGAACAAGTATTCGGACACACTCAAAATGTTGTATTATTGAGTTATTTCTCTCATTTTACGCATCATATCTTAATTCATACTTCCCTGTAAATGGCATTATTCTTTAAGGGGATACAACGCAACACAGAATTCAATCACCGGCCGGCCGCCGTAGAGGTAACACGTCTTTCCACGCATTTTTTTAAAGAATGTGGATCACATATTTAATGTCTTTAAGAAAACATGTAGGTATATAATTTAAAAAAATAAAAATTAATTAACTCCTAACCTTTCAAGAACTCCTTTATTTTAAAAACCATATAATTATTTCAAAGAAAAACTTCTTTTTTCAATGCAAAAACAGTGTTTGAAAAAAAAAACATTATCATTATCATTATCTGGATTTAGAGAAAATTAAGTTGTGACTCAACGAATACTGGGCCTTAATAAAACAAGCCCCCAAAGAAAAATATACCGTAATGTTTTTTATTTTATTTTTTATATGTGATATAAGTATCCATATTATACGACCATAAATAGTTTTATAAATAATTAACGTGTGATGCAGGTCAAAACGATGAAAACCAGTCATAATAGGTTAATTTTATGATGTTACAAAATATTAAAATACCTCCATACAGTATATGTAACGGTACCTTTTATTGAGAATTAACAAATAATTATTTGACCTAACAAAATTTCGTCGCATCAGCAGACACAATACCGCTAAAAATTATTATTACGAGTACTTGGATGCATATGAGGTAATTTAGTATGCTGTAATACAGCGGTTACCAACCTGTGGTGCGCGAAAAATATTTAGTAATTCTTCTTCTTCTCCGTCTTAATCCTCATTGCTGAGGGTTGTGACCCTTGCAGAAGCAATGACTCTTCTCCAGTTATCCCTTGACTGCGCTGCACGTAGCGCTCCAACCACTGAGGTGCCTGCTGCTGCCTTAATTTGATCGGTCCATCGTGTGGGGGATCTTCCTCTCCCTCTCTTTCCCTCCAGGCTACCGTTTAGTAATGGCTTTCCCTCCAGGCTACCATTTAGTAATGGCAAACATAAAATAAATAAAAAAAATCAGACTTAAAAATATCATGTAAACTTTTGTATTTTTCCTTAATTTTTGATCATTTTAATTAATAATATGCAGTACAGTTGTTCATATGTACCCACAGTGTGTAAATTTTAGGAAAAAAATATGTGCGGCGCATCACATTTTGTTTATACAAATAATGATTTAATTATGCATACTTTTTTTTAACAAAAAATTGTTGCTCAAAATTACTTTTTGCATCTATTATTTAAAAAAATGTGAAATATATATAGTTCATATGTCATGAAATATATACATATATAGTTCAAATGTCTCATTTTTATCAGAAAAAAATAAAACCTTTCTTATTGTTTTTTGACTATAATAAATTGAGTTATGGTAAATATAGTCACCCTTTACAATTTGTAATGCAAGTAGAATAACAAATTTCTCGAAATACAATAATTTTTACGAAGTGGTACAATGAAGTGTGATGTACTACCAAGTGGTGAGCCAAAAAAGGTTGGGAATCGCTGCTGTAATAAATTGTAATGCTCACATTACTGTTGATTTAATATACGATAATGTTGAGTATGCATACCTATCTACATGCTGGTAAAAAGTCATGAGCAATATAAAATTTAAAATATATTTCAAGGTAGGTACTAAGTAAATACTATTTTAATGAATTCTTCTACAGTCAACACATGGGCGTTTTTCAGTATGTTTTTTTTTATTTACTCAAAAAAAATCTAATTCCTCAGTGTTGTCTGTTAAAAGAAAAACGAACACGAAAAATGTTTGCTTGTGATTTAAATTCCGGGAGTCGAAAACGATTCCGGGATGCGCTCATATGTTGTCTAGCTTAGGGTTATCTGGGAATCCTAATAGAATCGGTTAAGACTTTTAAAACAAGCAAATAAACTATATTTTAGGTTAACAGTATTTTTTTTAATTTTTATATTCTGTTCCTACCACTCCCAAAGTTCCTACTCGGGTTTTTCCCTTTGCCCGCTGAATTTCACAAAAACAGTCAGAGCTAAATAAAAACTATTCAGGCCAAAATGATCCTAATAGAAAACTCTACAAAATGGTATTTAATTTTGATAAGACGTATAGGTTTTGAAATATACGAGTAGTTATACTATTACTACTACTACTTCTACCTGCATTTCTTATTCAGTACACACACACACACACACACACATATATATATATATATATATATATATATATATATATATATATATATATATATATATATATATATATATATATATATATATATATATATATATATATATATATATATATATATATATATATATATATATATATATATATATATATATATATATATATATATATATATATATATATATATATATATTTATATATATATATTTATATATATAAATATATAAATATATATATATATATATATATATATATATATATGTATATATATATATATATATATATATATATATATATATATATATATATATATATATATATATATATATTTATATATATATAAATATATATATATATATATATATATATATATATATATATATATATATATATATATATATATATATATATATATATATATATATATATATATATATATATATATATATATATATATATATATATATATATATATATATATATATATATATATATATATATATATATATATATATATATATATATATATATATATATATATATATATATATATATATATATATATATATATATATATATATATATATATATATATATATATATAATATATATATATATATATATATATATATATATATATATATATATATATATATATATATATATATATATATATATATATATATATATATATATATATATATATATATATATATATATATATATATATATATATATATAAATATTCAATATACTATAAAACTATTAAAAAAAAAGTAAATTAATCCTAATACATTGTATTTCAAAGTTAGATTTCTACTATTTTCCAGATTACTTATTAACATAATGATATTTTGGTTTAGATTTGTTTTTTATTTCTATCAGTGTTATTATCAAAGGGATTAGTTTGTGATCGATTAATGCTTGTTTATTTAATCATTAATGATATGATAGCAAGGTGATCAGTCCTGCTTTTCAAATTATTGCAACAAGGAGATAATATATAAATTATGTGATATGGATTAATATTTCAAGGAGTTCAGGAGAAGACGTTACTCGTAAAAGTATAGAAAAGAAACTGTAGAATAGCAGCGATATCTAGATAACTCGGGGTTACGTACCCATTCTCCTAGCATAAGTAACTCGGACACTGCTTAGACCTCAAAAAGATTCTTCCCGAATATTTATGAAGATAAGAGAAATGAACCCGTACTTTACATCTTCCTATTGTGGAGCTCTAGGCTGAACGGAGTTTGTTGGCTATGACGTGGTAATTTTTCGCTTTGTCTGCAGCCGCTCCAAACAGTGACTTAGGTCTACAGTGGGTCACTCTGCAGAGTATCACTCTAGCAAGATTCAAAATCAGGATACGAGTATGCGTCTTCTTCCAATGCTGCTTTACATTTCACTTTACCTTGTAGTACAATACAATACGTATTGATTTATCTTCCCTCATGAAATGACCAAAGTTTTCTCTACAAGGAACCGAAGAGAAAGCAACGTAACTGTTTTACCGACTGTGTTTTTTTGTTGACCAGAGAACTGTGGAGGTCCTCACCAAAAAGTTACTTTTCTAATATTGCACAAATAATCCTTTAAATGCAAATCTGTTCTGTTTACTGTATTCTATCGAAATCTTAATTAAAGTTGCGAAAAAACGTGACCAATCCTGTGTTAAACCAATACGAAATCATTGTTCTTCTTTTTAATGGCTTTTCAGTGTAGAGTTATTTTTTATTTACAATTTTTACATTCGACTTTCAAGTGCTAGTATTCCTGTTAGTGGGGTTAGTTTTATTAGTAATATTAGTTTGTTTAGTGAGTTATCATACACCTTTACAAATTTATACAATTAATTTTAAGATATTTACAAATTATTTTATATACAAGTTTGTTAGGGGAGGTTAATAAGGTTATGTTAGTGGGAAATGGAACGTTTATGCTGGAGAGGTCTGAAAGAAAGCTCGGGTAGCCGTCATTCAACGCGCACCCGAAGAACATGTGATCTAGATCGATATGAAATCATTAATCGCACCGAAACGTATCAATTTTACAAGCTAGAATTCCTGAATTTAAAATCATTTATAATGCAAAAGTAACAATATTAACCTATAAATACTATTGTTTTTTTTTAAACATAAATAAAAGTTTAAAAGTCTTATCTGCTTCGGCACCTAATATTAATGTTTAAAAAAATCTTTTGATTATAATACAGTATTATAAAAATCAAAATTAATATTTTGATTTTATAATATTACCAAAGGTAAAAATAGAATTATTCAGTCAAAGACTCATTTTCTCAAGTTGACATACTTGATTGACATGTTTATACCGTTTTATTCTCCTCCGATGAAATTTTTAACAAAAACCGTTAGGGACTACATAAAATTGTGTTATTTATACATACGTGTAGCTACTTACATATGTAGGTGCTCATGAATGAATGCATCAATTATTCGTTTCAAATAATTCAATAGTGAATGAAATGTTATATAAAATGTCGTATAAAGCGAAGAGGAAACATATTATTACCATAGTCATGACTCTTTTCCGTTGGGAATATGACGGTATTGTGGAAATCAGCGTTCAAATTTATTATATTAATTTTGATACTAAAAATTGTAAGTTTTTTTTATTGATTCGTGATTTATGCATTCGTGATGTTCAAAGTATGTTTGTTTTATTTTTTTTATTATTGATCAGTTTTCGTGCGAAAACGCAAACATTTAGTAAACGGTACTAATCTTTTTTGATAAACAGCCATGTGCATTTTTCAAAATGTTTAAATTAAAAAGTATATAATCTTTGGTTATGATATAAATAAATAAAACATTTCCTTGGTTCCGCCATTGGTTGTGAGAAAACTGAAATAATTTCAAAAGTGTTTCATTGAAAATGTAAAAATATATTCGTTGAATTCTTTTTCATTTCAAATTTATTATTTCAGCAATAAATTAGACTCTTAAACATTCAATTGTATGTATTCGGCTGTCCAAACTTAAAACACAGTAAGGGACATTTTTTTGTAGTAGGTTTTTTTTTTCATTTTTGGACTAAGTAGAATCTACTTAATCCAAAAATGCAAAAAAAACGTACTACAAAAAAATGTCATGTCCCTTACTGTGTTTTGAGTTTGGACAGCCGTATTGTCCTTGATACACTGAAATAAATAATTTACCGTTTAATTTGAGTGGTTATCTCTCTGTAGCTTTTTAAAATATTTCAATTGAAAAGGATATAATCTTTGGTTATGATATAAATAAATAAATAATTTTCTTGGTAAGATATCACCATTGATTGAAAAATCTGAAATATTATCAAAAGTGGTTCATTGAAAATGTAGAAAGATGCTCATTAGATTCTTTTTCATTTCAAATTCATTATTTCTGAAAAAATCAGGCTTTTCAACATTGAACTATAGATAAGTTACAACTTTTTAACATTGAACTATAGATAATACACTACAATAAATTATCATTTAATTGGAGTGGTTTTTCCTCTACAGAAGAGCAGCATATGTTTATATTTTTTAATTATATAAAATTTATACATCTTGAACGAAAGATTTCAAGTTGTGATAGTATAAAAATGGAATTAATAACAGATATTTAAATCGTTCTGAAAATTTTATTTGTATTAACAAGCAGAAAATGTCGAATGCGAAAACATCCGATAAGTTGTCGAAATAAGAGCTCAATTTCAGAAAATTGTTATTTTTTCACATTTTCTTTTTCAGGGCAACACTTACAAAAGGGAATTTTCAAATAAGATTTCTGGATTTAAAGGAGGGTTATTCAATTGGAATACTATTAAATCAAATACCTGCGCTTACGTTGGGGGGTAATTATTTCAGTTAATATTATTCTTATAAAATTAAGAAAAAAAACAATTGATTGATTTTATTCGACAAGGGCACGAAGGCAATGAATTATCCAGGTTTATGATTAGAAATGAGTAATACAAATTTCTATTGGAAGATGAATTTTATGAAAATTTTGGATATATGATAGTTATCAGTTTAATAGACATTAATAATTATGTTTCAAAATCATCTTTCAAACATAAAAAATATCAGTCAAAAGCGTTAAGCTGGTTGTCTCTTGCATGTTTACAGATTTTTGCCTATCAATATATAAAAGTGTTTTATTAGACTATATAGTCAATTATATTATTAGACTATAAAGTCTGTCTCCGTAGTGTAATGGTCAGTATCGTTCTGGAGGTCGCGGGTTCGATTTCCAAAGAGGAGTTACATAAATATAACTGTTTTTTTTGTAATATTTATTCAATATTACCCTGGACTGGACCTAGAGCGGAGGGTTGATCACCTTTCTTCATGTGTTAACGATGAAGATAACACTGCGTTTATATGATGCAGTGTCCTATGCACCATTGGGGTGCGGATAAGGGTTCGAATGAATGAAAAACATTTATTTATAATGTATAAATAGAAAATAGAATTTGATTTTTGACAAAGCTACAGGTTTTCAAAAATGTGCGTTTTTAAGTTCATCTCTGACATTATTTTATTCGCAATGGACATGTTTATAAATAAATTATTACAATCATGAATTACACAAATAAACCTCCAGATTGCAGCATTTCCTCGCCCTGGACTATGTTTTTGGTTTGATTTTGTATTGTTGTTAATTATTACACTCGTGTATCACTCAATTTAGGGTGCTTTGGGTGCTTTTTTTTAATTTTAAATAAAAATAATTATTATACTTCTAGGGCCCGCTTGTTAAACCTATTAAACTTGGTATGCAGTACAGCTCAAGCCCTCAACACAACTGCAAGAGACGGATGCTATGGGTGTTTCACTAGGTATACTTCTTTACCACAGGTGAGAGAGAGTCGTCAAAATTAAATTATTGACAATAATAATTACTTGTAATTGATTATATTATTGGTCACATATAAGTCACAGTACTTAGGAGTAATCTACACATGAGTACCTGAAGCTATCTTAAGAATGCGGAACTAAGTAATAACCGGAACGCTTCCACATTAGATTACATCGATTCAAAGTACAATACCACGGATTTAAGGACTGTTTATCTTCTTTCCATTGAAGTCCTAATCTAATAAATTTTTACTTCTTTACGTGAATATTACTCAAACGGCTGACAATAAGTTCACTGAAATGTATGAATAAATAAGTTTAGGCATTCACTTTGTGGCAAGACATGATGTAAAAAATGGGTCCTACATATTGCTCCGTAAATTTTCACGTTTATTTCGGAGTAGTTTTATTTTTGACTTAGTATTTTTAATATTAAAAATAAACATAGCAAGCTGTTACGAGTATTATTCGAAAACTGCTTTCTCTATAACACCTTTTGATAACGTGCTTAAAATTACAATATCCAAAACTGTAAGTAACATCTTGTATTTACACACCAGAGTGTGTAAATACAAGATACAGTTAAATAAAGTAGATCTTTTTTCACGTACGTTGTTGACTGGTATACTATCATAGTTTTTATTTTGTGCTGAAGGTGAAAAATTAATTAAACGATTTTGTTTAGGGTCAAGAGCAGCTTATTGGTTTGAGTTCCTGTGCTACAACGTATTTTACTGGTACTTCGTACGCATCTTGTGCTACAAGACTGGCAGTAAGTTTTTCTGCTTATTTCGGATATCCAAATATACACAGTTTAATATATCTACTCTGTGATTAGCATTGTAACAAAATGCAAAGTACATGTACTCTGTGATTAGCATTGTAACGAAATGCATAGTATATGTACTCTGTAATTAGCATTGTAACAAAATGCATAGTATATGTACTCTGTAATTAGCATTGTAACAAAATGCATAGTATATGTACTATGTAATTGGCATTGTAACAAAATGCATAGTATGTGTACTCTGTAATTAGCATTGTAACAAAATGCATAGTATATGAACTCTGTAATTAGCATTGTAACAAAATGCATAGTATATGTACTCTGTAATTAGCATTGTAACAAAATGCATATTATATGTACTCTTTAATTAGCATTGTAACAAAATGCACAGTAAATGTACTCTGTAATTAGCATTGTAACAAAATGCATAGTATATTTACTCTATAATTAGCATAGTAACAAAATGCATAGTATATGTACTTTGTAATTAGCATTGTAACAAAATGCATAGTATATGTACTCTGTAAATAGCATTGTAACAAAAAGCATAGTACGTGTACTCTGTGATTAGCATTGTAACAAATAGTGCCTTGGACTATCAGCAATAGTAATTTGGATTAAAAAATAAAGTAGCTTATAGGATAAATATATGTATTTATTTATTGTATAAACAGTAAACACCCCTATAACGTTGAGATAGGTACTGCGTTATCGGAATAAACTTTATATGGGGTTAATGTTTTAAATTAAAATTTTACATTTTAACCAGCGGGAAAGACTGAAATGAGGCATTTAAAATAATAAAAAAAAAAAACATTAATCCCTTATAAAGTTCCCTCTGATAACGCAGTACCTATCTAAACGTTATACGAGGGTTAACTGTACCTAGCCTGTTCAATTAATAAGTAGACTGGCGTCATAAAACAAAATGTACTTTATTTAGAAGTCACATGTCCCCTGCAAAGCAGTCACCTCCAAGACGCACACACTTATCCTTAAAAAAACATTTTTTTACTATTGCAGATTATTTCAGGAACTATTCAAGTATTGACCCCTGTCTATGGTAACTGTACAAGTGGATTTTGTGAATTTGTTCGTTGTTTAAGAAGATCTAACTCGAATAATATTGTAAGTTATCAACTCTTTATTTAAAATAGTATCTTCCCACTAAGATGGTGCATAGGGTACCCCATCTTAACTTGATCTCTAATTATATGCGCTCAGATCTGAACGGTTAGTCTCGTTGAAGAGACAAGGGTATCATCGCAATAAACTGAACAGCCTTGTTGTCTGTGCACTCCTCTTTCCTTTTCCTTAGTGATTCAGATTACTGTATGTTAGGTGAATCATTTCTAGTACAGAGGAACCTCTCATAACGAGCTTAATTCGTTCCACTCGTTAAGCTAAACATTTTTTGTTTTGAATGACACGGAAGTCCCAGCTCGCAAGTGATTGTTGTGAAAAGAAGACTTACCCTTTCTCTGTAACTCGTTATACGAATTGTCGCTCGTTAGGTGTGCAACTTTTTCACAATTTTTTTACTCGTTATGAGAGGTTCCGCTTTATATCATCAGATCCGTTTACAATAAATAGGATTTTATCACTCGAGAGGAATATATAATTTAACATACTCAACCTATAAAGTATTGTGTAATACCATACTAGTTTTGTGTTTATAACAGCCAATATAATGAATATTTTCATTAATCATTTTCTTTTGTGTTATTCGCCTTCGTTAAAACGTTGTTTTTGTAAGTTGGAAAGGAATGACGTCACAGAGACGAATCCACACTACTCCTATAATAGCTCTATAAAGCAGATACATAAAGGGATACGCCCCATAACACACCCGATGACATAAAATTTGATGACGTAAAGCGATGTCCGTTTTTTGTTTTGTTATAATATCTAATGTTTGAACCATCATATCTCCCGTACTTCTCTACAGATTTAAATAAGAATGTTACCTTTAGTCTTGTGATTTTTCATATTAATTTATTAGCCAATAATAATACATTATTGGCTAATAAATTAATATGAAAAAGAGATGCAGCAAATCTTGGTCACAACTGTCATCAAGAAAAAGCGATTCAGTTGGCTTGGCCACGTACTCCGCATGCCTCCTGAGAGCCGCCATCAAGCTTGGCTCTTTTACAAGGCATCAGGTTTGCGCCATCTGGGACGATCACTGTTGACAATTCGTCGGCAGCGGATCTGACTTGGGAGTATGCAAAGGAGCTGGCAGCCGACAGGAAAGCCTGGAGACAGTTTGAGGACTCTGCGGAGTTTGCGGATATGGTTTTATTTTAAATAATAATAACACATGAGAATGGTCCTTTGCAGATAGCGCAATGTGCCCGCGAAGTTCGCGCCGTGGGAGCTGTCAACGTCTCTTTGGATAACGACAACATCCGGTA